>NC_092041.1:38354483-38626411 GCF_003086295.3 Arachis hypogaea
ACTTAGCCAAAAGAAGAATGTAATAAACATTGGAAAAGAAGGAAGGATCAATAATTAAGAAGTCTCAAAGGATGTAATAAAGAGAGTGACCAAGGACTTGATAAAGTCCTGAAACCTAGTAAAGGAAAGAACCTAAGTTGCTATGCATGAAACCCCATAAACCAGGAATTTTACTTCTATATTATCTTCTTGCTCTTTCATTCATTCTTCTTATGTTTCAGTACTAACTTAGGAACAAGCAAGCTTTAAGTTTGGTGTTGTGATGCCAGGGCATCTAGGCTAGTTTCACTGACCTTTTCTTTACTATTTTAAGGTAGTTTCATGCATTTTCTTAGTGAATAAGGCAAGTTTTGGATGAAAATATACTTACACCTTGATTCAAGCAACTATTGTGAATTTCACATGATTTCATGAGGATTTTGCTAGAATTGAATGATAAATTGATGATGCATAATCTCATGACTTTGGCTAGAGCTTTGATGCACTTTATTTACTTGATTTCAGGACAAAAGAAGCAAGAAAAAACCACGTTAGTACTCACACTAATCTAGTTAACGTGACCACTAACGTGGAATGGTAAATAGCTTGCAACATTAAGGAGAAAAGTGATCACCAATAACGCCTGCGAAGCCATCATAAGCCCACGTTAATTGCCACCTTAACTAAGTTAACGTGGTAGTTAACGTGGAGACAAAAGAAAGCTCCAACGTTAGCGGTAAACGTGAACACCACTAACGTTCCAAGAATTGGCAATGAACCACATTAAGAGTCACGTTAACCTAGTTAACGTGAACTCTAACGTGGAAGAGAGGAACAATGCCAACGTTAGTGACACTCACCTTTGTCACTAACGTTGGATCAACTAGCATTGCCCACGTTAGTGGTCACGTTAAGACCACTAACGTGAAAGTTAACGTAGAGCTGAGATTGATGGATCAATTATAGTTTTCATTCTCTTCTTCTTTCTTCTCTTTTGATTTACTAGAAAGCTTTCGATCTTAATTCAATTGGTTAGTTGTCTTGGAAAAGAAACTCTCCATAATTGGATCTCCTCTAAGCCTTGGAAAAGGGATGAGGAGATCATGCTAGAAATGCTTTCTCATGTTGGACCAAATTGGGGTCTGGGCAGATATAGTGACATGTAATCCTCCTAACACTTTGATTTGGAAATACATGTGGTATAATCAGTGACCATACTTCATCTCTTCCCATGTGCAATTAAATCTAGAAATTGGGCAATTGTTCAAGCTTAGAGAGATTGGATTACCAAGGAATTAGAATCTAATCACCTAAGATTACGAAGGAGATCAATAGATGCATTGATTGAGGAAGAGATGAAAATGAACTTGATCCGGAGAATACAACATCTCCTGAGCCCAATGAATCCCCCATTTCTGATCTTACCCATTCTCTTTATTTTCTGTCATTTATTTTCATGCTCATTACCCCAAATCCCCATTTAAGATTCTGCACTTTATTTTCTGCTATTTACTTTTCCGCTATTTAATTTTCTGCAATTCTCAAACTATACTCTGTTTAGCTCAACTAGCATACTCTTCCAACTAAAGTTGCTTGACCAATCAATCCCTGTGGGATTCAACCTTACTCTATTGTGAGTTTTTACTTGACGACAAATTTGGTATACTTGCCGAAGGGAAATTTGTTGAGAGATAAGTTTTCGTGCATCAAGTTTATGGCGCCACTAACGTTCCATGCTCTCCTTTAGATGTCGGATATGGTCTTGACCCGGCAACCTATGATACTTAGGTAGTGGATACCTTGCTTGCAATGGTTGAAGTACAATATCCGGAGCTCCTTGCTCATGTAAAGTGATCCGGCATGGCTTCGCCATGTATGGTTCACCTGTAGGATGCAAAGATGTATTAGTAGTGCCAACAGAAGAATAGAAAGTAGCGGACTCCAAGTCACTCTCGGTGCCGTCTAGTGATTTGGTATATTCCTCAAGAGAGGCTGAAGTACTAGTTGTATAGTCCAACCGCCATCTAGCTTGCCGAGTGTGTAACAAAGTTCTTTCAATCTCGGGATCAAAATCGGCGAAGCTAGAATTCGGTTGAGACCGAGTCATCAAACTTGAGAGTCATAGCACAAAAATAAAAGAAGCTAAACTATAGCTAAGTATTGAAAGCAAACAAACTATCTACAATATTCACATATTCATATAACCAATATCAAGGCATATGTTGCAACCATTCCCCGGCAACGGCGCCAAAAATTTGATGTACACCCGTGGACTATGTCGGAAGAGAGGTTCTCAATGAAGTTGCGTTGCAAGTATAGCTCTACCAACAACAATCCTCGAGGATCAAATTTAGAAAGGAATTGGTTGTCACAAGTTCAACCCCAATAAAATAACCGAAGTATTCAAACCTCAGGTCGTCTCACAAGGAATGGGCAAACATGTGCTTCAACATTGGTTAGAAATCCAGGGTTGTAAGCCATGAGCGAGAAAATAAACTAGAAATCTTAACAAGCAAGTAATCTAAAGTGCAAAGAACTAATTCAAATAACCAAGCAAGATATGAGCAATTTCAAACTAAGAAGACAACATTCAATTTAATTATACTCTCAACTAGATACTAGCTACAACTAAAACAAGACAATTAAGAATTTGGGTTTTCAAATATGAATAATAAAAGCAACTCTTGGCTAGACATGGGAATTGGGGTCACTATCCTTGTCTTATAACCATATCTTGACAATTATGAGGAGCCAAACTCATTAAGTCTATTTCTATACTTGAAGTAAGTTAAATGGTTTGGTCAACATCTACCCATAAGGCCTAACCTCACTACTAATTAACCTAGTAGTAGGTTAGTGTCAATGGTTATCAAATTGACCACTAAGGGTTCCCAAATCATCAAATCCACTAGACCCAATTGACGTTAGGATTTTTGCTAGTAAAGAATTTTATAAAAATAGTTGCGTTGTAGATATAGATTCTAAACTAACAGAAATCCCTTCGTGCAAACGTTTTGGTTGTCACAAGTGACAAATCCCTTTAAAATTGATAACCGAGTATTTAAACCTCGGGTTGTCTTCTTAAGGAACTGCATGGAAGTATGTTCTTATTATTGGTTATGAAGATTGTAAATTGGGGTTTGAGAATGAAGGATGAATATGGCAAATAATTTAAATGGCAATTAAAATAAATAAATACTGTAAAGCAAACCCTTTGGCAAGGTATGTGAAATTGGAAGTCCAGACTTTGTTATTCTTATCAATAATAATGAAAGTTGAATCTTAATTCCACTTAGTTAACCTTTGCAAAAGCAAAGGAAAGTCAAGGGACTAATTAGTTTGACCTTCGAATCCTATTTATTTCCTAAGAAAAGGTTGGGATTATTGAAGTTCAGTTCAATTAGCAAAGATAACAGTTATCAATTATGTTGAGCTAAGATAACTCCTGAGTTACTAATTTCTTAACCAAGACCAAAAGGGAAAGGATTAAATCTACTGGAATAAAAATGTCTTCAGATTGGGAATAATCAATAACATAAATAAGAGAAAGCAATATTAACTGAAATACCTCAAATAACATTAATTAGAAAGAGTAATCTGTAACATAGAAGAATTCATAAACTAAATTGAAAAGCAAGTAATGAAAAAGGGATATTGAACTTGATAAAAAGATAATCCTCAAGCAAATAAAATCCTAAATCTAAATCCTAATCCTAAAGAGAGAGGAGAGAACCTCTCTCCATCTAAACCTAAATCATGGAAAGTGACTAAAAATTGGAGAGTTTTTGAATGGATGCATTCCCACACTTCATAACCTCTGGTCTATGCCTTCTGGACTTGGATTTGGGCCAAAAAGGGCTTCAGAATCCGCTATGAGCATTTTCTGCAATTTCTGGTGCGTGGCCTCTGTCACGCGTCCACATGGGTCA
Source organism: Arachis hypogaea (assembly GCF_003086295.3). Taxonomy (NCBI): domain Eukaryota; kingdom Viridiplantae; phylum Streptophyta; class Magnoliopsida; order Fabales; family Fabaceae; genus Arachis; species Arachis hypogaea. Next base: position 38,358,392 of record NC_092041.1, read on the forward strand.
CGCGATCGCGTCAATTGGAGTTTTCCTTATCGCGCGGTCGCATCAGTCATGCGGCCGCGTCATAGGTGTTCTTCTTTAGGTGCGCGGTCGCGTCAGTCATGCGGCCGCGTCGATGCTTCTTCGCTCTTGGCACGCGGTCGCGTCGTCCATGCGATCGCGTGGATTCCAGTTTCTCCAAAACTCCGTTTTACGCTCTCCTTCTATTTTTGTATGTTTCCTTTTCCATCCTTTAAGTCATTCCTGCCTTAGAAGATCTGAAACTACTCAACACACTAATCATGGCATCGAATGGAAATAAAGGTAATTAAAATAATTAATTTTAAAGTATAGGAAACATGTTTTTCACATGCATCACATAATAAGGAAGGGAAAGTAAAACCATGCAATTAATATGAATAAGTGGGTGAAAGATTGAATAAATCACTCAAACTAAGCACAAAATATATCACAAAATATGGGTTTATCAACCTCTCCACACTTAAACAATAGCATGTCCTCATGCTATATCCAAGGTAAAAAGTAAGGTTGAAGTAGTGGAATGCCATGCAATGCAATTCTAATCTAAATGCATGATGCAATTCTAATTTTATTCAGTCATATATAAAGCTTACATGTAGTTAAATCAATTTACATTCTCAAGGAATCATATATATATAGCCAACCTTAGATAATGTTAAAGCACTTTTACACTTGAGATGGGAAGAAAAATGTTTTATAAACTTGCAAGACAATTAACAAATTAAGCATAGATATACGTTGATGAGTTATTGAACCCTCACTGGATTTTGTGTTTACTCTCTAACCACTCAGTGTTTATTGGGTTAATCACTCTATTCTTCTTTTTATCCTTACTTTCTATAACTTTGTTCTTCATCTAACCAATCAACAATTATAAAATATAGACATACCAAAAATCATGAGGTCTTTAATTAAGGTTGTAATGGGGCCAAGGTAAAGGTAAGGGTATATGCATAAGGCTAAGTGAGCTAATAAGTGAATTCTTAATTAGTCTAAGATCTCACCTAACATACATAATTTCTAAAGCAAAGCTTATTTACCTATTTTCCCATATTTTTCCCACTTTTGATATTACATGCTCATATTTTATTTTTATCCTATGTGCATTGCTTTTTATTTTGCACTTGGGGAATTCTCTTGTATCCCCTTTGTTCAAATAAAATAATTTTTTTTTCATGCACATGGTAATTTAATTAATTTAATTTCACATGAGCATATTTTCCAAAAATTCTTAATTTGGAACATCTTTATTCTTTTCAACTTTCCACCCTGTTTTTCATTATCCATGTTCCCAATAGGTTTCCCCACACTTCAACAATACACAAATTCTATCTTAAGCTAACCAAGGATTCAACTTGGGATTTTTATTTTATTTTTCTACTTAAGGCTAGTAATGTGGTTATAAAACAGAAGGGAATTAAAGCTCAAGGGGGCTAACAAGGATGACATAAAAGGTAGGCTTTATTTGGGATAAGTGAGTTAATAATCAAACATGGCCTCGATCACTTTCTTGGTATGTATCTATATTCTATACTGGACATATAGATTAAAGCAAAGTAAAGAACATCAGAAAAATAAAAAGAAGGGCAAACACACAGGAATGAAATTTATGGTTTGAATGTAACCATACAATTAAGCTCAAAACTCACAGGCTGTGTGTTCTCTAACTCAAACATCATATATCATTCATATATGTGATGCAGGTTAGTTAAAAATTCCCATTATTCTCATAAAAAAATTGTTTTGGGTGGCCTTTAAGGTTTTAGTGTTTTTCCTTGATGAAATGTTGTTAACTAACTAACATGTAATGCTATATATACAAGGTGTGGATTGTTTCTATTCTGTTAAAGTCTCTAGCTTACTCCTTTTTTTATTTTCAATCAAGTCAACTATCATATACTAAAAAGGGTAAAATATACTAATTAATCCACTTAAAATAAAACTAGTAAACTAATGTGCAAATCAAGCTAAAATATCCAAAATAGTATACATATAGCTCAAAGTGCAAAATGCAAAAAGTACAATAAAAAGCAAAAAGAGAAAAATATGCAAAAATACAAAAAATGAATAAAATAAAAGAGAGTTTGTAGTGGTTCACCAAAATAAATATATGCCAGAGATGGCATCCTCCCCACACTTAAATAATAGCATCGTCCTTGATGCTCACTCAAGCTGGGTGTAAAGGAGTGTCATCTCCAGAAGGATGGGTAGCTGGGGTCTCTGTGGTGGTGGTTTGAGGATCTGGCTGCTGCAGAGGAGGTGCGGACTAGATAGGGATCTCGGGATCTGCAGCCTGAATCTGAGGTGGGTCCTCCTGCTGTGGTGCAGCCTACTCTGTGCCTGCCTGTGCAGTCTCTCTCTGTGGATGGGTCTCCTCCTCGTGCTCATCTGCCTCCTCCTCAGATGGCTCTGATGGTGTGTCAGGCTCGGAGGGGATGTCGCTGCCAGATCGTATCAATAGCTTCAGGTGCTCATAGCGTCGCCGGTTGCGACGCTCAAATCTCTCATACCGGCATCGGTTACGGCGCTCCATCCTGTCTAGCTACTGTGCAACAGTGGAAGAAGAGGGGGCAGCTGAAGGTGTGGCTGTCTCATCTGAAGGAGTAAGGAAATTAGGTCTGTAGCCCAAGGCCAGAAAGTTCCTGCTGTGAGGAATAATCTTCCTGCACTCTGCAGCAGGTGGCCTGTCATCAGCGTCCTCCCAAGGCACGTCAGCCTGACGGCCTAGCTAGGTAACCAGATAAGGGAAGGGGAGGGTGCCTCGGATATGTACCCTAGCCATATAGTGCCAGATGAATCGTGGTAGGTACAGGTCCTTACCCTCCATCACATGCCAGAGGAGGGTGATCATGGCAGCAGGTATCACAGTCTCATGGGTACTAGGCATAACAAAGTTGCTCAGGATCTGATGCCATAGCCGAGCCTCATCATTTAAATAAATCCACTTAATTCCCTTAGGCATGGTGGTGTCCTGACCCAATTCCCATGGAACAGTCGGGTCAAGGGCTATCTTAGCCTTGATAGCATCCCAATCAAACCTCATGAAGCGCATGTCCTCCTCAGCTTTGTGGCAACCGTCAGGCTGATCGGACTTTGGTGGAAGGTGCAGAATATCCTCAATGACCTCTTCAGTGATCAGTATCTGTTTCCCTCTGAGGTGCATGGCATCTAGGGAAGTCTTGAAGTAATTGCAGTAAAACTCTCTTACCCAGGAAGCATTTACCTCAGTCAAGTTTCGCTCTAAGAAGAACCAGCCTTTCTGTTTGATCTGATCGGAGGTGTACTGCTGTAGTTCTTCTGGGATTTTCAAAGTCCTCTCCAGGTACAGGTTTTTGGAGGTAGCAAACTTAGGAAACTTTAGCTCACAGTACCGGTTTGAAAACTTAATTGGATCATTGGCAGGGAGGAGTTGGTCAGCTTTCTCCTGCGCGGTAAAGTGTTTGTCCCGCCAGGAGTCATCATGCAGAAGTCCCATGAGAGATATAGAGGATTCACCTCTTTTTCATTTGCCAGTAGTTGCCTTTCCTTTTCCCTTTTGTTGGGTGTCAGACATCCTGAAAAACAGAAAACCAGGATATAATAAAAATAGGAAAACAAATAAGCAAATAGTCAAAAGAAACACAAAGTGGCAAAGGAGAAATAGAATGAGGAAAGTGAGTTAAGTAAATGTGCATTAAGGATTGTATAGGAATTAAAAGTACGAAAGGAAGAATTGACAATCCAAAATGTAGGAGAAGGAATGTTAATTTGGAAAAATTATCAGTATGCCATGGTTAGAAAGTTAAAAGAAAGTGAAAAACCAGAAGAGATGTTTTAAAAGGTTAGTTTGGTTAGAATTGAAAAAGAGTTTAGGAAGTTAAAATTAGTGAGTTAGTGAAAAATGGGTTAAGGTAAGTGGCATAAGGTTAAGTTTCTAAGTAACAAGCATTCATAATTAGAAGCTACAGGTAACTCATAACCAAACAAGGAAATTAGGTTGATGAAGATTCGTATAGACATATAAATAGCAACAATTGGAATCTAAACATCAAAAATGCAGTTTATGAACCAGGAGATCAAAGAGAATGAGAATGCGTGCCCTGGCATTCATGAATTGGTTTGGTGAAATCTAAGCAAAGCACAGTTGAAAATGCCAAAACCAAGACATGAATGGAAACATTTTACAGAAAATTGGGCAGTATTTCGGCTAAAATTGGACTGTCCCAGAAAATAAAAAGCAACAGAATAGTTCATATGAATCAAAAATAAAGCTGCAATTACATGTAAGGAGTATGAACATGAAAAAGGTAATGTAAAAAGCAGCAGGAAACAAGAGAGTATAGCATATGAACAATAGCAACATCACAGAAACATCAGAATTGCGAAAATCATAAAGGAAGAAATACGAACAGCGCAAATATCAGGCCTAAATCCACTAACCACATCCTAGGCTACCTAACAACCTAGAATCCACTACAACATGCATATCTAACTAGCCTAAGGATGAATGTAAATAGAAAAAAAATATGGAAGGAACTAAGAATGATAGAAGGGTGGCGTTCTGCGGAACCTGGTAGGCGAATGAAGGAGAGTGGGGCAGAGAGGTGACTAGGGGATAGTGGCGGTGGCGTCCGGCGCGGCGGAGGAGGGTGGCGCGGCGGCGGTGGCTGCTGTTTGGGGCAGGGGGGTTCGGTAAGGTAATGGGGGTATGGGGGGAGGGTTGGGACGGGGGTTGAGGGTGGTGGTGGTTGGAGGTGGCGCGGCTGTTGGCGGTGCGGTGGGCGGCGATCGCGGAGGGGGCAGCGGCGGTGGAGGGAGAAGGGGGAAAGGAGAAGAAGAAAGAGGGGGAAAGAGGAGAGGGGTAGCGTGGTGGTGGCTTCTGGGTGGTCGTCGGGACGGGGACGACCGGTAGTGGTGGTTGGGGGGTTGGGGTGGTTGAGGGTGGTGGCTGTAGAGAGAAGAGAGGAAGGAGAAGGTTGGGGGGTTTGACGCGATGGATAGGGTTCGCGTGACTTGGGGGGTTATAAAATTGAATCCACGCGATCGCGTGGAACACGCGGTCACCTGGCTGGAGTGGAATGGGGCTGACGTGATCGCTAGGCTGACGCGATCGCATGGGATTGGTAAATAATGAATGGCGCGATCGCGTAATTGTGCGAAACGCAGAATTCCAGTGTCGCTTCAGTGCAACTCTCTGTCTCCTTTGGGGTGGTGTGAAATCCATGCGATGCGATCGCGTCGCTCACGCTGTCGCGTGGGATTGGTTGTTGGTGCATGTAACGCGATCGCGTCAGGGACGCGACCGCGTGGTTCATTTTGTGCAAAACACACAATGGCCACACGATTCCAGTCCAACTTTCTGGGCGTTGGATCGTTACGCCGATTTCCAGTTCACGCGACCGCGTGGATGACGCGGTCGCGTGGGGAGTGATTTTCACAATATGAGGCGATCGCATGAGTGATGCGGTCGCGTCTTATACCCCTTTTTTATGCAGAATGCAAAATGCAATGCAAATATGAATGTTATGCAAAACTCCAGGTTCAATATAATAAAATAAAATAAAACTTGAAAACAAATATAAATGAGAAAAGAACGATCATTGATGAGCGGATAATTTATACGCTTTTTGGCATTGTTTTTAGTATGTTTTAGTGTGTTTTAGTTAGTTTTTATTATATTTTATTTAGTTTTTAGTTAAAATTCACTTTTCTGGACTTTACTATGAGTTTGTGTTTTTTTCTGTGATCTCATATATTTTCCGGCTGAAATTGAGGGACCTGAGCAAAAATCTAATTCAGAGGCTGAAAAGAACTCCAGATGCTGTTGGATTCTGACCTCCCTGCACTTGAAGTGGATTTTCTGGAGCTACAGAAGCCCAATTGGAGCGCTCTTAATTGCGTTGGAAAGTAGACATCCTGGGATTTTCAGAAATATATAATAGTCCATACTTTGCCCGAGATTTGATGGCCTAAACAGGCGTTCCAAGTCAGCTCAAGAATTCTGGCGTTTAACGCCGGAACTGGCACAAGAATGGGAGTTAAACGCCCAAACTGGCACAAAAGCTGGTGTTTAACTCCAAGAAAAGTCTCTACACATGAAAATTTCAATGCTCAGCCCAAGCACACACCAAGTGGGCCCGGAAGTGGATTTTTATGTCATTTACTCATTTTTGTAAACCCTAAGCTACTAGTTCTCTACAAATAGGACCTTTTACTATTGTATTCTCATCTGGGTAGCTATCTTTGAGTAGTCTTATGCTATCTTAGATCATTGGGAGGCTGGCCATTCGGCCATGCCTAGACCTTGTTCTTATGTATTTTCAACGGTGGAGTTTCTACACACCATAGATTAAGGTGTGGAGCTCTGTTGTACCTCGAGTATTAATGCAATTCCTATTGTTCTTCTATTCAATTCGGGTTATTCTTGTTCTAAGATATCACTTGTTCCTCAACTTGATGAATGTGATGATCCGTGACACTCATCATCATTCTCACCTATGAACGTGTGCCTGACAAGCACCTCTGTTCTACCTTAGATTGAGTGGATATCCCTTGGATCCCTTAATCGGAATCTTCGTGGTATAAGCTAGAATTGATGGCGGTATTCAAGAGAATCCGGAAGGTCTAAACCTTGTCTGTGGTATTCTGAGTAGGATTCAAGGATTGAATGACTGTGACAAGCTTCAAACTCCTGAAGGTTGGGCGTTAGTGACAGATGCAAAAGAATCACTGGATTCTATTCCAACCTGATTGAGAACCGACAGATGATTAGCCGTGCTGTGACAGAGCGTGTTGAACATTTTCACTGAGAGGACGGGACTGTAGCCACTGACAACGGTGATGCCCAACATACAGCTTGCCATGGAAAGGAGTAAGAAGGATTGGATGAAGACAGTAGGAAAGCAGAGAGACGGAAGGGACAAAGCATCTCTATATGCTTATCTGAAATTCTCACCAATGAATTACATAAGTATCTCTATCTTTATTTTATGCTTTATTCATAAATCATCCATAACCATTTGAATCTGCCTGACTGAGATTTACAAGATTACCATAGCTTGCTTCATACCAACAATCTCCGTGGGATCGACCCTTACTCGCGTAAGGTTTATTACTTGGACAACCCAGTACACTTGCTGGTTAGTTGTGCGAAGTTGTGATAAAGAGTTGAGATTGCAATTGAGCGTACCATGTTGATGGCGCCATTGATGATCACAATTTCGTGCACCAAGTTTTTGGCGCCATTGCCGGGGATTGTTTGAGTTTGGACAACTAACGGTTCATCTTGTTGCTTAGCTTAGGTATTTTTCTTCAGAGTTTTTAAGAATGAATTCTAGTGTTTCAAGGTGATGTTCTTATCATCACCAAAGCTGATTGATTCTCATCAATTTAGCTCTTGAATGCAATGTCCTGCTGAAGCTTGGCTAGCCATGTCTAATTTCTTTAGACTAAAGCTTTAGACTAACATTGCATGATTCCTGGAACTCTCATTAAGAATTTTGATATCCTTATTTTCTTTCAATTTTCGAAAAAAAATCCAAAAAAATTACAAAATCATAAGAACCAAAAATAATTTTATGTTTCTTGTTGAGTCTAGTGTCAATAGTATACAAACTTCTAAGTTTGGTGTCTTGCATGCATTGTTTATTTGATCTTAGTTTCATTTTGATTATTCCTCATTATTAAAAATCCAAAAAAAAAATTTCTTTGTGTCTTTTCAAGTCAATAATACAGAGAATCGAAGATTCAGAACATTCAGCAGAGGAATTACACAGAAAAAGCTGAGCGTTCAAAATGCCCAGTGAGGAAGGAAAACTGGCATTTAAACGCCAGCCAGGGTACCTGGCTGGGCATTTAACGCCCAAAAGGGGTGAGTTTTGGACGTTAAACGCCATAATGTATACCATTCTGGGCGTTTAACGCCAGGATGGCACAAGAGGGAAGATTTTGTTTTTAATTCAAATTTTTTTCAAGTTTTCAAAATCAAATCTTTTTCAAATCATATCTTTTCAATCATATATTTTCAAAATCAATTTCTTTCCATTTTCAAAAATACTTGCTAACAATTAATGATTTGATTCAACATTTCAAGAATGTTGCCTTTTCTGTTGAGAAATGTTTAATGTTTGAATCATATCTTTTCTTGTTAGCCAAGTCATTAATTTTAAAAATCAAATCTGTTTAAATTGTTTCTCAATCATATCTTTTCAATCACATCTTTTTCATAATAGTTTTCAATCATATCTTTTTGATTTCTAATTTCAAAATCTTTTTCAAAACTCACTTTATTTCTTTCCCAATCATATTTTTCGAAAATCATTCTTCAATTTTTCAAAATGTTTTTAAAATCTTTTTAATTTATTTTTGAAAATTTCTTCCCCTCTTCTGACATCCTTCTATTTATGGACTAACACTCCTCCTCAATGCACAATTTGAACTCTATCTTTCTTGATAAGTTCGAATTCTTCTACCTCTTCCTTTTATTTTTCTTTTCCTCTGACATCTCAAGGAATCTCTATATTGTGACATAGAGGATTCCATATTTTCTTGTTATCTTCTCTTTCATATGAGCAGGAGCAAAGACAAAAGCATTCTTGTTGAGGCTGACCCTGAACCTGAAAGGACCTTGAAGCGAAAGCTAAGAGAAGCTAAGGCACAACTCTCTGTAGAGGACCTAACAGAAATCTTCAAACAAGAAGAAGACATGGCAGCCGAAAACAACAACAATGCCAACAATGCAAGGAAAGTGCTGGGTGACTTTACTGTACCTACTCCCGACTTCTATGGGAGAAGCATCTCTATCCCTGCCATTGGAGCAAACAACTTTGAGCTTAAGCCTCAATTAGTTTCTCTAATGCAACAGAATTGTAAGTTCCATGGACTTCCATTGGAAGATCCTCATCAGTTTTTAGCTGAATTCTTGCAAATATGTGACACTGTCAAGACTAATGGGGTTGACCCTGAGGTCTACAGACTTATGCTATTCCCTTTTGCTATAAGAGACAGAGCTAGGATATGGTTGGACTCACAACCTAAAGAAAGCTTGAACTCTTGTGAAAAGCTAGTCAATGCCTTCTTGGCAAAGTTCTTTCCACCTCAAAAATTGAGTAAGCTTAGAGTGGAAGTCCAAACCTTCAGACAAAAGGAAGGTGAATCCCTCTATGAAGCTTGGGAAAGATACAAACAATTGATCAGAAAGTGTCCCTCTGACATGCTTTCTGAATGGAGCATCATAGGTATCTTATATGATGGTCTGTCTGAACTGTCCAAGATGTCATTGGACAGCTCTGCTGGAGGATCTCTTCATCTGAAGAAGATGCCTGCAGAAGCTCAAGAACTCATTGAAATGGTTGCAAATAATCAATTCATGTACACTTCTGAAAGGAATCCTGTGAACAATGGGACGAATCAGAAGAAAGGAGTTCTTGAGATTGATACTCTGAATGCCATATTGGCTCAGAACAAAATATTAACTCAACAAGTCAATATGATTTCTCAAAGTCTGTCTGGAATGCAAGCTGCACCAGGCAGTACTAAGGACGCTTCATCTGAAGAAGAATCTTATGATCCTGAGAACTCTTTAATGGAAGAGGTGAATTACATGGGAGAACCCTATGGAAACACCTATAATCCTTCATGGAGAAATCATCCAAATTTCTCATGGAAGGATCAACAGAGACCTCAACAAGGTTTCAACAACAATAATGGTGGAAGAAACAGGTTTAGCAATGGCAAGCCTTTTCCATCATCTTCTCAGCAACAGACAGAGAATTCTAAGCAGAGCCACTCTGACTTAGCAATCATGGTCTCTGATCTAATCAAAACCACTCAAAGTTTCATGACTGAAACAAGGTCCTCCATTAGGAATTTGAAGGCACAAGTGGGACAGCTGAGCAAGAAAATTATTGAACTCCCTCCTAGTACTCTTCCAAGCAATACAGAAGAGAATCCAAAAGGAGAATGTAAGGCCATTAACATGACCCACATGGCCAAACATGGAGAGGAGGAAGAGGCAGTGATCGCCACTGAGGAAGACCTCAATGGACGTCCACTGGCCTCCAATGAGTTCCCTAATGAGGAACCATGGGAATCTGAGGCTCATAATGAGACCATAGAGATTCCATTGGATTTACTTCTGCCATTCATGAGCTCTAATGAGTATTCTTCCTCTGAAGAGATGAAGATGTCACTGAAGAGCAAGTTGCTAAATACCTTGGAGCAATCATGAAGCTAAATGACAAGTTATTTGGTAATGAGACTTGGGAGGATGAACCCCCTTTGCTCACCAAAGAACTGGATGACTTGACTAGGCAGAGATTACCTCAAAAGAGACAGGATCCTGGGAAGTTTTCAATACCTTGTACCATAGGCACCATGACCTTTAAGAAGGCTCTGTGTGACCTAGGGTCAATAAACATCATGCCTCTCTCTGTAATGGAGAAGCTAAGGATCTTTGAGGTACGAGCTGCAAGAATCTCACTAGAGATGGCAGACAATTCAAGAAAACAAGCTTATGGACTTGTAGAGGATGTTCTGGTAAAGATTAAAGACCATTACATCCCTGCTAATTTCATAGTCCTAGAGACTGGGAAGTGCATAGATGAATCTATCATCCTTGGCAGACCCTTCCTAGCCACAGCAAAGGCTGCGATTGATGTGGACAGAGGAGAATTGATCATTCAAGTGAATGAAGAATCCTTTGTGTTTAAGGCTCAAGGATATCCCTCTGTTACCATGGAGAGAAAGCATGAAGAGCTTTTCTCAAAACAGAGTTAAACAGAGCCCCCACAGTCAAACTCTAAGTTTGGTGTTGGGAGGCCACAACCAACTTCTAAGTTTGGTGTTGAACCCCCACATTCAAACTCTAAGTTTGGTGTTGGGAGGTTCCAACAGTGCTCTGAACATCTGTGAGGCTCCATGAGAGCCCACTGTTAAGCTACTGACATTAAAGAAGCGCTTGTTGGGAGGCAACCCAATGTTATATTTATCTATTTTCCTTTGTTATTTTATGTTTTTTGTAGGTTGATGATCATGGGAAGTCACAAAATCAATTGAAAAATCAAAAACAGAATGAAAAACAGAAAGAAAAATAGCACACCCTGGAGGAAAATTTTGCTGGCGTTTAAACGCCTGTAAGGGTAGCAAATGGGCATTTAATGCCCAGTCTGGCACCATTCTGGGCGTTTAACACCAGAAAGGGGCACCAGACTAGCGTTTAACGCCAGGAATGGGCATCAAGCTGGCGTTAAACGCCAGAAATGGGCACCAGCCCGGCGTTTAACGCCAGGATTGGCAGAAAGAGCAATTTTGCTCGCCACTTGGTGCAGGGATAAATTATCTTTGACACCTCAGGATCTGTGGACCCCACAGGATCCCCACCTACCCCACCACTCTCTCTCTTCTTCACCCATTCACCAATCACCTCAACACCTCTTCCCCAAAAACCCCTCACCTATCAAATCCTACCATTCTCTTCACCACTCACATCCATCCTTCATAAAACCCCACCTACTTTACCATTCAAATTCAAACCACTTTCCCTCCCAAACCCACCCATACATGGCCGAACCATACACCTCCTCTCCACTCCTATATAAACCCATCTTCACTCCTTCATTTTCACACAACCTACACATTACTTTTCCCCCTTGGCCGAACCACAAAGCCCCTTCAATCTCCTTCATTTCTTCTTCTTCTACTTTCTTCTTTCTTTTTTTGCTCGAGGACGAGCAAACCTTCTAAGTTTGGTGTGGTAAAAGCATTGCTTTTTATTTTTCCATAACCATTTATGGCACCTAAGGCCGGAGAAACCTCTAGAAAGAGGAAAGGGAAGGCAAAAGCTTCCACATCCGAGTCATGGGAGATGGAGAGATTCATCTCAAAGGTGCATCAAGACCACTTCTATGAAGTTGTGGCCATGAAGAAGGTGATCCCCGAGGTCCCTTTCAAACTCAAAAAGAGTGAATATCCGGAGATCCGACATGAGATTCAAAGAAGATGTTGGGAAGTTCTTACCAACCCCATTCAACAAGTCAGAATCTTAATGGTTCAAGAGTTCTATGCCAATGCTTGGATCACCAAGAACCATGATCAAAGTGTGAACCCGGATCCAAAGAATTGGCTTACAATGGTTCGGGGAAAATGCTTAGATTTTTGTCCGGAAAATGTAAGGTTGGCATTCAACTTGCCCATGATGCAAGGAGATGAACACCCTTACACTAGAAGGGTCAACTTTGATCAAAGGTTAGACCAAGTCCTCATAGACATTTGTGAAGAGGGCGCTCAATGGAAGAGAGATTCAAGAGGGAAGCCGGTTCAACTGAGAAGGCATGACCTCAAGCCCGTGGCTAGGGGATGGTTGGAGTTTATCCAATGCTCAATCATTCCCACTAGCAACCGGTCCGAAGTTACTATAGACCAGGCTATCATGATTCATAGCATCATGATTGGAGAAGAAGTAGAAGTTCATGAGGTTATAGCCCAAGAACTTTATAAGGTGGTGGACAAGTCCTCTACCTTGGCAAGTTTAGCCTTCCCTCATCTCATTTGTCACCTCTGTTATTCAGTTGGAATTGACATAGAGGGAGACATCCTCATTGATGAGGACAAGGCCATCACTAAGAAAAGGATGAAGCAAACAAGAGATCCCACTCATCATGAGATCCCTGAGATGCCTCAAGGGATGCACTTTCCTCCACAAAACTATTGGGAGCAAATCAACACCTCCATAGGAGAATTGAGTTCCAACATGGGACAACTAAGGGTGGAGCACCAAGAACATTCCATCCTCCTCCATGAAATTAGAGAAGATGAAAGAATCAAGAGAGAGAAGCAACAAAGGCAAGGAAGAGACATTGAGGAGCTCAAGCACTCCATAATATCTTCAAGAGGAAGAACAAGCCGCCATCACTAAGGTGGACCCGTTCTTTAATTTCCTTGTTCTTTATTTTCCTGTTTTCGAATTTTCATGCTTATGTTCATCTATGTTTGTGTCTTATGATCATTAGTGTCTTAGTGTCTATGCCTTAAAGTTATGAATGTCCTATGAATCCATCACCTTTCTTAAATGAAAAATGTTCTTAATTGAAAAAGAGAAGAATTGCATGAATTTTGAATTTTATAACAGATTAATTATTTTGATGTGGTGGCAATACTTTTGATTTCTGAATGTAAGCTTGAACAGTGCATATGTCTTTTGAATTTGTTGTTCATGAATGTTGGCTCTTGAAAGAATGATGAAAAAAGGAGACATGTTACTGAGGATCTGAAAAATCATAAAAATGATTCTTGAAGCAAGAAAAAGCAATGAATACAAAAAAACGAAAAAAAAAGGGAAAAAGAAAAAAAATGAAGTCGTGATCCAAGGCAAAAAGAGTGTGCTTAAGAACCCTGGACACCTCTAATTAGGGACTCTAGCAAAGCTGAGTCACAATCTGAAAAGGTTCACCCAATTATGTGTCTGTGGCATGTATGTATCCGGTGGTAATACTGGAAGATAGAGTGCTTTGGGCCACGGCCAAGACTCATAAAGTAGCTGTGTTCAAGAATCATCAAACTTAACTAGGAGAATCAATAACATTATCTGGATTCTGATTTCCTATAGAAGCCAATCATTCTAAATTTCAAAGGATAGAGTGAGATGCCAAAACTGTTCAGAGGCAAAAAGCTAAAAGCCCCGCTCATCTAATTAATACTGATCTTCATAGATATTTTTGGAATTCATTGCATATTCTCTTCTTTTTATCTTATTTGATTTTCAGTTGCTTGGGGACAAGCAATAATTTAAGTTTGGTGTTGTGATGAGCGGATAATTTATACGCTTTTTGGCATTGTTTTTAGTATGTTTTTAGTATGTTTTAGTTAGTTTTTATTATATTTTTAATAGTTTTTAGTTAAAATTTACTTTTCTGGACTTTAATATGAGTTTGTGTGTTTTTCTGTGATTTCAGGTATTTTCTGGCTGAAATTGAGGGACCTAAGCAAAAATCTGATTCAGAGGCTGAAAAGAACTGCAGATGCTGTTGGATTTTGACCTCCCTGCACTCGAAGTGGATTTTCTGGAGCTACAGAAGCCCAATTGGAGCGCTCTTAATTGCGTTGGAAAGTAGACATCCTGGGATTTTCAGAAATATATAATAGTCCATACTTTGCCCGAGATTTGATGGCCTAAACAGGCGTTCCAAGTCAGCTCAAGAATTCTGGCGTTTAACGCCGGAACTGGCACAAGAATGGGAGTTAAACGCCCAAACTGGCACAAAAGCTGGTGTTTAACTCCAAGAAAAGTCTCTACACATGAAAGTTTCAATGCTCAGCCCAAGCACACACCAAGTGGGCCCGGAAGTGGATTTTTATGTCATTTACTCATTTTTGTAAACCCTAAGCTACTAGTTCTCTACAAATAGGACCTTTTACTATTGTATTCTCATCTGGGTAGCTATCTTTGAGTAGTCTTATGCTATCTTAGATCATTGGGAGGCTGGCCATTCGGCCATGCCTAGACCTTGTTCTTATGTATTTTCAACGGTGGAGTTTCTACACACCATAGATTAAGGTGTGGAGCTCTGTTGTACCTCGAGTATTAATGCAATTCCTATTGTTCTTCTATTCAATTCGGGTTATTCTTGTTCTAAGATATCACTTGTTCCTCAACTTGATGAATGTGATGATCCGTGACACTCATCATCATTCTCACCTATGAACGTGTGCCTGACAAGCACCTCCGTTCTACCTTAGATTGAGTGGATATCTCTTGGATCCCTTAATCGGAATCTTCATGGTATAAGCTAGAATTGATGGCGCTATTCAAGAGAATCCGGAAGGTCTAAACCTTGTCTGTGGTATTCTGAGTAGGATTCAAGGATTGAATGACTGTGACAAGCTTCAAACTCCTGAAGGTTGGGCGTTAATGACAGATGCAAAAGAATCACTGGATTCTATTCCAACCTGATTGAGAACCGACAGATGATTAGCCGTGCTGTGACAGAGCGTGTTGAACATTTTCACTGAGAGGACGGGACTGTAGCCACTGACAACGGTGATGCCCAACATACAGCTTGCCATGGAAAGGAGTAAAAAGGATTGGATGAAGACAGTAGGAAAGCAGAGAGACGGAAGGGACAAAGCATCTCCATACGCTTATCTGAAATTCTCACCAATGAATTACATAAGTATCTCTATCTTTATTTTATGCTTTATTCATAAATCATCCATAACCATTTGAATCTGCCTGACTGAGATTTACAAGATGACCATAGCTTGCTTCATACCAACAATCTCCGTGGGATCGACCCTTACTCGCGTAAGGTTTATTACTTGGACGATCTAGTACACTTGCTGGTTAGTTGTGCGAAGTTGTGATAAAGAGTTGAGATTGCAATTGAGCGTACCATGTTGATGGCGCCATTGATGATCACACTTTCATGCACCAATCATACAATGGTGGGTTGTCTCCCACCTAGCACTTTTAGTTAAAGTCCTTAAGTTGGACATTTGATGAGCTTCCTGTTTTGGTGGCTTGTACTTGAATTTGTCCAGAAATCTCCACCAGTGCTTGGAATGCCAATATCCTCCGGGGTCCCTGGTGGATGAAATTGTGATCACTACAACTTCGCACAACTAACCAGCAAGTGTACTGGGTCGTCCAAGTAATAAACCTTACGCGAGTAAGGGTCGATCCCACAGAGATTGTTGATATGAAGCAAGCTATGGTCACCTTGTAAATCTTAGTCAGGCAACTCAAATGGTTATGGATGATGAATAAAACATAAAGATAAAGATAGAGATACTTATGTAATTCATTGGTAGGAATTTCAGATAAGCGTATCAAGATGCTTGGTCCCTTCCGTCTCTCTGCTTTCCTACTGTCTTCATCCAATCCTTCTTACTCCTTTCCATGGCAAGCTGTATGCAAGGGTTTCACCGTTGTCAGTGGCTACCTCCCATCCTCTCAGTGGAAATGTTCAACGCACCCTGTCACGGCACGGCTATCCAGCTGTCGGTTCTCGATCATGTCGGAATAGAATCCAGTGATTCTTTTGCGTTTGTCACTAACGCCCCACAATCGCGAGTTTGAAGCTCGTCACAGTCATTCGATCATTGAATCCTACTCAGAATACCACAGACAAGGTTTAGACCTTCCAGATTCTCTTGAATGCCACCATCAGTTCTAGCTTATACCACGAAGATTCCGGTTAAAGAATCCAAGAGATATCCACCCAATCTAAGGTAGAACAGAGGTGGTTGTCAGGCACACGTTCATAGGTGAGAATGATGATGAGTGTCACGGATCATCACATTCATCAAGTTGAAGAACAAGTGATATCTTAGAACAAGAACAAGCGGAATTGAATAGAAGAACAATAGTAATTGCATTAATACTCGAGGTACAGCAGAGCTCCACACCTTAATCTATGGTGTGTAGAAACTCCACCATTGAAAATACATAAGAACAAGGTCTAGGCATGGCCGAATGGCCAGCCTCCCAAGGATCAAAAGATCTAAAGATCAAAAGATTCCAAAGATCCGAAGATGAAAATACAATAGTAAAAGGTCCTACTTATAGAGAACTAGTAGCCTAAGGTTTACAAAGATGAGTAAATGACATAAAAATCCACTTCCAGGCCCACTTGGTGTGTGCTTGGGCTGAGCATTGATGCATTTTCGTGTAGAGACTTTTCTTGGAGTTAAACGCCAGCTTTTGTGCCAGTTTGGGCGTTTAACTCCCATTCTTGTGCCAGTTCCGGCGTTTAACGCTGGGAATTCTGATGGTGACTTTGAACGCCGGTTTGGGCCATCAAATCTTGGGCAAAGTATGGACTATCATATATTTCTAGAAAGCCCAGGATGTCTACTTTTCAACGCCGTTGAGGGCACGCCAATTGGGCTTCTGTAGCTCCAGAAAATCCACTTCGAGTGCAGGGAGGTCAGAATCCAACAGCATCTGCAGTCCTTTTTAGTCTCTGAATCAGATTTTTGCTCAGGTCCCTCAATTTCAGCCAGAAAATACCTGAAATCACAGAAAAACACACAAACTCATAGTAAAGTCCAGAAAAGTGAATTTTAACTAAAAACTAACTAGATCATACTAAAAACATACTAAAAACAATGCCAAAAAGCGTATAAATTATCCGCTCATCAGTCCCAAACAAAGTACGTAAAGCCCTTGTGTGAGTTCAAACAGGCTTGCAGGCTCCCGGAGTGTTGAATGTCGGAATAGACTCCAGGATCCCAAACTTTTCTTCTACACCCGTCTTTGTCTTGATCTACATTGGTCTAGTCGGGTGATGAGTAATCCGAATTCTCACTGCAGTGACCAAACAGCTTCCGAGATCCTTTAAATTGAACTTGACACCAATTCCTGCACCTCAAATTGAAGTGCGAAACCTCATTGAATCTTGCATACCAGCGCTGAGTGCGAGTCATTTCCCTTTTTTTCTTAAAGCCGCAAAGAGCTCTAAGCTGGCCATCTGTTTCAAGAAAACCATATTCAAGTGGGAAATTGAAGATGAAAGTCAAGGATTTTACCCACTTGAAGTTTGTGTTGAATGGTAGTGGCCTTGGGATCAGTGTTTCCAGTGGTTCTGCAAGCTCTACTCCCTTGTGGTCTTGAGTGAATCCTTCCACTTCTTTGCAAATCTTTTCCATTCCAGTCATGTCCTGGTCAAAGTCTACCATATTTTCCTCATCACTCGAGTCATAATTAGGAGGTTGAGAAAAGTCGACCTCTGCATCATCTTCGTATTCACTTGGGGAAGATTCTTCTGTCTCAAAGAATTCACTTGCGGGTGCAAGTTCATCACTAGGAGGACTTGACTGGTGACTATCATCATCAAGGAAACATGCGTCTTGAGTTACTCCATCCAGTTCTTCATAAGATATCTGCATTGGAGGCTGTGCAACATCCTCTTTAACGTCAATTGTAACATCCTTGACGGAATTTTCCATAACTCTGGATTCAGGTGGCAGTTCAGCATCTCCTAAATCTTCAACCAACTCTTCTTCTTCTACCATGACAGCTTCCTCTAATTGTTCCAGTACGAAGTTATGCTCTATGCTGTCCACTGGAGTTTCTTGTGTCTTCTTCACAATACATTCTTCATTAGATTCTCCACATGAAGCCATGGGAGTCTGTTAAGTGTCTGAACGTCTAGAAGATAATTGATTTATTGCTCGCTCTAGTTGATGAAGGGTTGCATTGAACTGGTTTACTGAATCCTTGAAGCGAACCTGTGATTCTTGGCTTGATGGATATGGACCTGGTGCATAAGGGAGTGGTGGTTCTTGGGAGTAATTGGATTAGCGTTGGGGTGAATAAGGATCATGTGGTAGTGAATAGTGAAAAGAAGCTTGTGAGTGTGGTGGTTCGAAGTTATGTCGAGAGGATGGTCTCTAAGCACAGGGTGGGGCTTGTTGGTAGTTACAAGGTTGTCCACCATATCTTTCAGCTGCGTATGCATTGTAGAATGGTCGTTGTCCATGATATCTTGGAGGGTGTTGTTGCCTAAAAGGTTGATTAGATCCTCTGGGCTCCATCCATCCTTGATTTGTCTGACCTGGATGCATATTCCTGCTGTGGTTTCTATTTCCTTCAACAAAGTTAGAACCAAACTCAAAGCGAGAGGGGTGAGAATTCATAGTAGTTATCAGAAATAAGGGGAAAAAGGAGAAACAAATAAACAAGGTAAAAGAAAAATATTTTTTTGAAAAATATTTACAATAACCAATAATAAGGCACACGTTTGCAATTCCCCGGCAACGGCGCCATTTTGACGTTAGGATTTTTGCTAGTAAAGAATTTTATAAAAATAGTTGCGTTGTAGATATAAATTCTAAACCAACAGAAATCCCTTCGAGCAAACGTTTTGGTTGTCACAAGTGACAAACCCCTTTAAAATTGATAACCGAGTATTTAAACCTCGGGTCGTCTTCCAAAGGAACTGCAGGGAAGTATGTTCTTATTATTGGTTATGAAGATTGTAAATTAGGGTTTGAGAATGAAGGATGAATATGGCAAATAATTTAAATGGCAATTAAAATAAATAAATACTGTAAAGCAAACCCTTTGGCAAGGTATGAGAAATTGGAAGTCCAGACTTAGTTATTCTTATCAATAATAATGAAAGTTGAATCTTAATTCCACTTAGTTAACCTTTGCTAAAGCAAAGGAAAGTCAAGGGACTAATTAGTTTGACCTTCGAATCCTATTTATTTCCTAAGAAAAGGTTGGGATTATTGAAGTTCAGTTCAATTAGCAAAGATAACAGTTATCAATTATGTTGAGCTAAGATAACTCCTGAGTTACTGATTTCTTAACCAAGACCAAAAGGGAAAGGATTAAATCTACTGGAATAAAAATGTCTTCAGATTGGGAATAATCAATAACATAAATAAGAGAAAGCAATATTAACTGAAATACCTCAAATAACATTAATTAGAAAGAGTAATCTGTAACATAGAAGAATTCATAAACTAAATTGAAAAGCAAGTAATGAAAAAGGGATATTGAACTTGATAAAAAGATAATCCTCAAGCAAATAAAATCCTAAATCTAAATCCTAATCCTAAAGAGAGAGGAGAGAACATCTCTCCATCTAAACCTAAATCATGGAAAGTGACTAAAAATTGGAGAGTTTTTGAATGGATGCATTCCCACACTTCATAACCTCTGGTCTATGCCTTCTAAACTTGGATTTGGGCCAAAAAGAGCTTCAGAATCTGCTATGAGCATTTTCTGCAAATTCTGGTGCGTGGCCTCTGTCACGCGTCCGCGTGGGTCACGCGGTCGCGTCAATTGGAGTTTTCCTTATCGCGCGGTCGCGTCAGTCATGCGGCCGCGTCATAGGTGTTCTTCTTTAGGTGCGCGGTCACGTCAGTCATGCGGCCGCGTCGATGCTTCTTCACTCTTGGCACGCGGTCGCGTCGTCCATGCGATCGCGTGGATGCCAGTTTCTCCAAAACTCCGTTTTACGCTTTTCCATTTTTGTATGTTTTCTTTTCCATCCTTTAAGTCATTCCTGCCTTAGAAGATCTGAAACTACTCAACACACTAATCATGGCATCGAATGGAAATAAAGGTAATTAAAATAATTAATTTTAAAGTATAGGAAACATGTTTTTCACATACATCACATAATAAGGAAGGGAAAGTAAAACCATGCAATTAATATGAATAAGTGGGTGAAGGATTGAATAAATCACTCAAACTAAGCACAAAATATATCATAAAATATGGGTTTATCACCCAATGACTCAAGTTTACCCAATTTCCTTGGCCTAGGCCAAGAGTAAAAAGAACTACTCTATAATCAAGGTAAACAATTCATCAAACACTTGGTAAGCATTAATAAAAGACATGTTCAAATTGCAATTGGATTGAAATTAACAAATACCCACTAACAAATATCAACTTACAATCACTCAAACAATACAATTAAGCATAGAAATCATCAATGTAACATCAACAAGTCAAGATTCACAACATTCATGCAATATATAAAGTGACAATTGACAAGAATCCATAAACTAACACAAGATCTAAGCAAAAGTATATTAAGAAATTCAAATTAAACAATCAAAACTAGTAATTAACAAACTCCAATTTAGATTCAACAAGGGAAGATCAAATTAAAGCTAGATCTAGAGAAGAACAAGGGTTTCTCCCTCTAGAAGAACAAAAAAAAACCCAAAAACTAGAAAATGTGTCTTGGTGTCAAAATGATTGATCCTCCCCTTCTCCCTAGCATCCTTAGGTCTTTTTCCATGCAGAAATAGCTTGAAATTGGGCCTTATGAGCTTCAGAAATCGCCAGGCACGATTTCCTTTAATGAGGTCACGTGCAGCTTCTCACGCGTGCGCGTCGATTGCTTTTGTGATCCACGCATGCGCGCCAAGTGCACGTGCACGTCGGTTGGAATTCTCTGGCCTGCGCGGATGCATCCATTTTTGCGCGCCGCTTCCAGCTATCCTCATCCACGCGCGCGCGTGATGTGCGTGTGCGCGTCGATGCTGCAGTTCCCAAAATCCAAATCTTCATGTTCCTTCCTCTTGTGCATGCTTTTCTTCTCTCTTCTAGGCCACTCTTACCCTATTAATTCTGAAATCACTCAACAAATAGTCACGGCATCGAATGGCAATAAGAGGATCAAAATATAGCAATTCTAAGGCAAAATAAGCATGTTTTCTATTATGGAGCAATATTAGGAAGTGAACACAAAACCATGCATTTCTTGTGAATAAGTGTGAGAAATATTGACAAAAACCCCCAAATTAAGCACAAGATAAACCACAAAATTGGGGTTTATCAATTTTAATCATCTCTTTGGTTGTTCTTGAAAAGAGTTTATAAATGAATCACTGAACCACACTATTTTAATAAACCAAGTCTTCAACTGGGCTGTTTCATTTTCTTTGGTCCAACCAAACCACCTCCCACCCAATTAAACCCAACCCTGATTACCTTTTCCCTCAGCACCGTTTGGAACTCTGATTACACCTCCTTAGACGTGCGTTGATGTTGTGTTGGAAGAAGGAGAAGACACAAAGCCTCCGCACCACCTCACCCCACTTCCTTTCCTTCCACCTAATGAATCCAATGCTCCTCATTCTCTTCAAATCAATGCTCCTATTTTTTTCCCTTGTTCTACCTTTGCTATTCTAATTTTAATTCTTGCTAGTACAGTGGTAACCATAAGCAAGAACTCTTCTCTTGCTCAAGCTGGGGTTAGCCATTTGTCCTTGGAGGAGAGGCCCTAGCTTCAATTTCATGTGCCTAGGGTTTTTAATTAAAGGAAGAGGCAAAAATAGAATTTTTAACTTCAAAAGAGGTAAGGGTTAGGATTGTAGATTAGCTATCGGTGATTGTTAGATGTAATCTTGATTGATGATGATGAGCTAACATAATTGATGTTGCTGAAAATTCTGTTAATTGGATGAATTATTATTGTTGGATGTAGTGCAGATTTTTAATGTTGTGAAAGTGTGATCATGTTATGTTTATTGTGTAAATTCTTGATATATATGGAACTGAGGCTCTTGGGTGGAGTTATGGCATAATTCATATAGATATGGTAATGACTAATGAGAATTATTGATTGGTATGAGTTAAAAACTTAGAGGATCAAATTCCGTAATGGAAAATTAGGGAGCCTTGCTGCAGAAATTCTGAAACAGATTGGGCAGCAACTTAAAATAAATTCTGGGATCAATCTGGCCAGTTTTTATGAGCAAAATTATTTTTCTAATAAACTTCAAGAAGTCAAGATTTTTTCATAAAAATTTCAGGGAATTTATTCAAGTGGTTTGGAAGATATGAATTTTTGAAAATTAGTGGTTGTTGTAGAATTTTCTGGTTTTCTGGTTCTGCAGTATCAACTTCTAGCCACTATAACTTTTGACGTATTTGGCATTTTGAGTTTCTTCCAAAGGGATTTTGAAGATATGAGAGTATACTTTAATTGGGTACAAATTTTATTTCCATATCTATTTGTTAGA
This sequence comes from Arachis hypogaea, assembly GCF_003086295.3. Classification (NCBI taxonomy): domain Eukaryota; kingdom Viridiplantae; phylum Streptophyta; class Magnoliopsida; order Fabales; family Fabaceae; genus Arachis; species Arachis hypogaea. The sequence continues at coordinate 38,380,877 of NC_092041.1, forward strand.
GTTAATTATATTTCTTGGAAGTTGGGCTATTCGCAGGAAATCCAAAATGAATTACTTGAAATAGCGCAGCACTTCCAATTGACATTTAGTTAACCAATCGAAGTGCTATAAACCTGAAACTTATTTTTCCTAAAACAAGGGTGTTGAATGTATCCTCACCAAAATATGGAAGTATCATATTAGAATTAAATTTATCATAAATGTTTCAAAAATAGAGCTGACTGCTGTATTTTTCTGAATCTTCTTAGGGCAGCAACAAATTTTTATTAAGTTTGTTATCAAATTCAATTCTAATCTAAATGCAGTAAAACTTTGATTTAGATCCAAAGGGTATGTCCAAATTGGAAGCATACATGAACTTAGTTAAATGAAAGAGTGTAGACTATCCCCAAAAAGAAGTAATGTTAAAGGGTGATGCAGAGGTATGTGTAATTAAATGGTGATGCGGAGGTATGTTTAATATAATGTAGTGATGCGGAGGTGTGTGTATGCAATCGGTGATGTGCAGGTATAATGAAAAGAAGAGAATAAGAAACCATGAATGAAAGAGATAAATGAAACAGATAATGAATCATGAAAAGCATATGTTGAATGGGCCTTATGCCAAATTGCTATTGCGAAAGTGCCCACTTAACTAATAGCTTGAGATTGCTAATGCGAGAATGTTCACCTGACTGATAGCCTGTCTCTTACTGTGATGTCAAGATATCCTAACTGACATGCGTTCGCCCATGATGATAATTGTGCCTGACTGACACAGTAAATAGACCATATTCGGGGTTCGCGCTGAGTAATGTCGGGTTGTAGACAACCGACGCATGAGCTCATGGCCTGCGCTAGGAACAGGCATGCATCATAAATTGTTTGCACATTTGATTGTAGTTATTTACTATTCATTTTTTCTACTATGTGCTATCTGCTTCTTGTTAACCTTCTATTCTCTGATTTTTGCCTATATTTTTAGAATTATATGACTTAAATTTCTCTAAAGCTTTTAAGCTAGTAAAATTAGGATTAATAGTCATAGAAAATTGCATAGGAATGACATTGAACCCAAAGAAAGATGCCAAGAAAGAGTTATGTCGGAGCCTGCGAGACAGAAGTAGCCGAGAGATTTAGCAAGCGAGTTGTTACGATAGAGTCAGAACTCTAGGTTATACGAGAGAGATGTGTTTTCACATTGTCACCTTACTGGGAACCATATAGGTTCTCATCCCTTCCTTTTCCCTTTTCCCCACAGACGAAGGATTTCGACTTGACTGCTGCCATTGGAGTTATATTTAGAAGGGTACCGGAGGAGCTTGTGTTTCCGAACCCCACAAGAGATGCCCGAGACTAGTCCTGAGATGATGTTCTGCAGACTTACACCATAGCGGTGGTATGATATAGGATAGGTGGTCTTTGTTTTCTTATAATCTTCTTTCCCTCACTTTTGGTAGCTCTTCGAGGGATAGGGTTTGTATTTTCTTCTGTTAGCTCAGATACTAGTTTAGGAGTTTTCTATATGAACCAGGTATTCTGAAAAATTATCAGTTATATATAAGTCTTTATGTATATATATATATATATATATATATATATATATATATATATATATATATATATATATATATATATAGTTAAGCATGTCAAGTTCGTATGAACTAACTTAAGACGTATATATGTATGGAAGGTTTTTTGTAATCTTGTTGCCATTTGATTTTACTATTAGTTTGGTATTTATTTTATATTATATATCTCTGATGATATTATTGCTTATTGCTAATGGGTTTGTTAAGAAAAGCATATGATAAAAATAAGCTAACATACGCGATTCCGTTAGTACGAAAGGCTCATATGTAGTAAATATTATCGAGTCTAGAGTTTTTATAGGATTACTGGGAAGTGACATCTGATGGCTGGCAGTGATCGGATCTGTCTGAAATTGGGTCATTAAAACACCAAATCTTTCACAAAACATCAACTAAAACATAAAACTTACCTTAAAATAAGATCAGCAAAAAAAAAACACCTTGGATTCTGGGAAGTTTCGGATCCAAATAAGATGGTGTAAGTTCCAGAGTTACACATAGGTAAAACGAAATTTTTCTTTCTCCTTTTCGCCACTCCTTCGAAGCTGCCTCCACCAGAACTCATCCTTGTACTCCAACTCTCCTCACCCATCATAACTTTTTTCGCGACTGCATGAAGAACAACTATTTGCAGTGCTAATACCTACTGTTGGAGCACCCATAATTGCAACTAAATCCTATTCTTTTAATTTGGAGAGGAACGCATTTGAAATCCTAAGCGATGACGTTTGGGATCTATAGAGGGGATTTTAGTCCCATTAACAATTTCATTCTACCACCTGGCATTGTGGCATGACACATCATACATCAACGGACATGTTACATAGGTAACCCTTTGGCATCTAATGACAAGGATCAATTTGTACATTTCTTTTCATGGATGGGGAACTAGATAAGATTTCAGGAAGATCAAGGTGTGCGTTATCCCTCAGGTAAAATGCCAGGGGCCGAAAAGAGTATAATGTAATAATGGGATAAGCATGATGTGATTGGAAACTCTAATTTTTCTCTTGGCCCTAAATTTAGGAAGTTCTATTTTATTCTCTCTTATTTCTATCTAATTCTCTACTCTTTGATACAAATTCATATCAAATGGTGTTTTCATGGAACAAATATTCTATGTTTGATGTACTAGAAATGATAACCATTGTCTTATTCTCACAGAACAATTTTAGAATTCTCAAGAAACTACAGAATAGCAAATATTTTTGGAAATTGATAAATGCCTTGAAGGCAAGGCTCTAACATGGTTCAGATTATGGAAGAAATACAATCCAGTTGCGAACAGATTAGTTTTTGATATTGTGTTTATGCATCATTATGTGCTAGATTCTTGTCTAATACTGCCAACAAAAATTTCTTTTAGATTTTTAGATGTAATTTTAGCATAAATTAGAGTATATTTGGAGCAATATCAACTACAACCACAGTAACTTATCACAACAGGAGCAGACTCATCAGATTTCAATATACAAGTTTAACCACAGTAATAACAAACAAAATCAACAAAAATTGCAGATCAAGCAACAATTCAGCAATCATCATTATAAATTTGTAATTATAAAGAAACAGTACCACAATTTTCACAATAATAACAAAATTCTTGTCAAAATTCAAAAATCATAGATGCAAAAATAGTACACCTTGCGAGTTTATATCTAAGGAATTCTATTGAGCAAAACGCGATCTCACTCATTGTGGATCTGCTGTCGCATAGCGAAGAGTCAGCCATTAGCAACGACGACAGTGTGCAAAGCGGCGAGGATCAGAGCAGCAGAAGCGATACCGAGATCGGAGTCCTCACGACGAGGAAGGGAGAATCACAAGCAGAGAGAATCACCCTGACTTCTTACGGTACGGTATCTTGTCCTGGCCCTCTCTGTCGCGTTTCTCCTCTCGTGGTACGCCCACCAAAGCTCTTGGCGACAATGTTCTCTTGGGATCGCGAGGAAGAAATCCCTTCCACCAACCACTTTTTTCTTGTGCTTCAGCCTCCAACAGTGGTTGGTGGAATAATGCATGCGAAAGGCTGAGATTTGAGGCTATTTCACAACACTGACAAAACTAGGGGCAACGCCGAGGTTGGCGCTTTCGTTGACCATAAGGGAGACGAGCGACGGCTTTGACAGAAGACAGAGAGAAAGTAAAAGAGAACAGAATAGAGGGAATATGGAGAATGAGCCATTGGAGCTGGACGGTGGTTCCTGGCTTGTTGACGACGGTTCTTCCGATAGCAGCACCGCATAGAGTTAAGAGGAAGAGAGGAGAAATGAGATTTGATTGTGTTTTTGGATTGTAGTGAAATGGAAGAGAAGACCCCTAAATTTGAGGTGATCCTTTACTGGTTTGAACTTGGTGGTATAATTTTTATTTTGAGCAGTAGTATAGAAATATTGTTTTAGTTTGAGCAGTAATATAGAAATATTGTTTTAGGATTAATTGTTTCTTTTATAAATTGTAATTTGTATTTACATTTTAATTAGGTTTTTTTTTTTGTAATCTTGAGGGCAAAGTTGTTTTAAAAGAGAGGATAATGTTAGAATTAGTATTGAGCCTAATTCAATTAGAAAATTATGTTATAAATAAAAATATAATGTAATAATGGGATAGATATGATGTAATTAAAAATTTTAATTTCTCTCTTGATCGTAATTCTAAAAAATTTTATTTTATTCTCTCTAGTTTCTATCTAATTCTCTATTTTTTTATACAAATTTGTATCACTCTCATTATGTACAAATTTTTTTTAAATGATAAAAATGTAAAGATATAATTAGAATTAAAAAATATTTGCCCTAATTTTTTGGTAAAAAATATGTTTTTGAAAAATAAAATTTTTGTTATATTTTTTTTAGTTATACTCTCCTTCGTATACAACATAAAAGAGATTATAAAAAAAAAACAAACCGAATAACAGATCTCATTAAATTAAATTGTTGAAAAGAAGAAAAAGAAAGGTGATGTATGCTTGCTCCTATGTCATTGGAAACATCTATACATGGCCGTGAATGATGAGATGATGCATGTCATGCATAGAAAATTAAAAGGGCACATGCAATGATGCACAAGAAGCCGACATTTCATGCTGTATGTGTCAAAATCACGGCTGAGTCAGAAATGAGGACAACCGCTCTTATTAGGGATGTACATGGTCAGATGAAGCAGGATTTGTATCGATTCGGATGGATTTTAAATAATGAATGAATTTATTCAGATTTTTATTTGATTTTAAATTTATATTATTTTTGAATCACATTAAAATGAAATCTAAATTATAAAATTTAAATTTTGATAAATTTTATGTTAAAAAATTATAATATATTTATTTATAAAAAAAATATATTTATTATTAAAAAATTAATATTTATATTTAAATTTAAATTTATTTATAAATTTTAATTTTATATTTTTTTAATTTATTTTTTAATTCAATAAATATAATTAAAAATAAAATAATAAATTTATATATAATTAAAATAATATAATATTAAAAAATTAATTTAAAATATATATACTTATTTAATTTTTTAAAATTTATATAGATCAGTTAAAATCAAATTTATTTTAATTTAGACTGATCTTAAATATGATAAAATCACAATAAATTAATTTTTAAAAAAATAAAACCGAATCGAATCATATACACTCTTAATCCTTACCCTTCTCTCTCATCGAACATGAAACATGGTTTTTTTTCTTTTTTTTTTTTTTCTGTTGCTCAATCAATTCCTGTTGGCTAAATCCTACTTTTCCCATGTCCGCATCGTTATCACCCGTCATTAGCTAATTTTTAATTAGATATTCATAAAATAAAATAAATTAGTTAAAATTATTTTTTTATGAATATATTTAATATTTAATTTTAATTTATTTTAAATTTTATAAAATACTACATAAATATTTGTAAGATTATATATTATAAAATTTAATTTAAAATTCAAAGTAAAATTTATTACTTTAATATTTGGTCTCATTTTAATTTACACTTAAGTTATTTTAATTATTTTAAATAATTTTAATTAAATTGTGAAAATTTAACTAAAACAAAAAATACAAAATTATAAAATTAATAAAAGTAAAGTATTATTTTTATTTTCAAACATTTGGAGTAAATCTTAAATTTATTTATAACATTTTAATGATCTTGTTTATATCTTTAATATTTTAAATCATATCAATATTATCCTATCATCAATTTTGTTAAAATATTCTAAAAGAATGTATACATGTATATTTTAATTTCTCTTTTTTTTGTTTTATGCATGTTCGGATGGAATAAAGAGTTGATAGAGGTCTTTTATTATTAAGAAGTTTTTTGGCAGAGGATTTAATAGTCCCAAAACGTTTGGACTATTAAATGGTCCTATAACAAAACATATTTTTTAAATTTTTTAATAATTACTAAGTAGTTTTTATTTAATTTTAATTACAAATTAATTCTTTATACATTATTTAATTATAAAATATTATTTTATCATTCATCTATCTTCTTTATTAAAAATAAAAAACAAATACAAAAACGAATTAGATCTTCTATTAATAATAATAAATATTTTGACAATCCTAATTAATTAAAATTTTATTCTTAATTCGTTACATTTGAAAATTCTAGTGAAATTATGTTTCTTGATAATTCAATTGATTGAACATAAAACACAATCGATTAAATTTCTAGTTTTGGCAAAATTCAATCAATTTGAATTAATGAATTATACACAGTAAGAATAGACTACATATGAGAGGATACACTGCAAATGTGTCTTCCTAACACAGCCGCTGCTCCAATTTTGTTTGTTCCACTCTTCTGCATTCGTTGGAACATACCCTCTCAAACAAGTGCAGATATGTGAAGTTTTAGGGTCGCAACTTACAAATACTCCACACTTTCCATAAACACCGCACTCAGTGTTAATAACAGACCACATCATGGACCATTGCTTCTTTGAATAATCCCATTAGTAATCATTTAAGTTTCCATCTCAGCACCCAACGCGTCGGATAAACCGATCGCAGAGACTTCCTTTGCTGAGATCACTAGAGACGGTGCCATAATGTTGTTTGGATGCCCGGAAATAGTTGCAAAGTGCAAGAAAATGCCAAAGAAGATGTCCAGGATATGAACGGAGCGATCTCGAAAAACTGGCCGCAAATCCATCTTCTCCTTCGAATCAACCGCCAAAGTTCGTGTTATTCAATCAATTGAAGTTTATAAAACAATATGAAATCTCACAATTTAATCCATTGGTTATGTTATAAACCTTGATTGTGTATCAATTCTAATTGATTAAATTTTAAAAAAATTGAAATTCAATTGATTGTGTTTTATGTCCAATCGATTGAACTACCAAAAAACACAATTTTACTAGCATTTATAGATGTAACGAATCAAGAATAAAACTCTAATTGATTAGGATTGTCAAAATATTTATTATAATTAATGGAATATCAAATTTATTTTTGTATTTATTTTTTATTATTAATAAACATGATAGATGAATGATAAAATAATAATTTATAAAATAAAAAATAAATTTTATAATTAAATAATATATAAAAGATTAATTTATAATTAAAATTAAATACGGACTATTTAGTAATTATTAAAAAATTTAAAAAATATGTTTTATTATAGGACCATTTAGTAATCCAAATGTTTTGGGACCATCGAATCCGATGCCAAGTTTTTTAAAGGATTTTTAATAGAGTTAACAGTAAGATAACGTTGATACGATTGTAAAATGTTAAGAATACAGATAAGATATTTAAAATATTAGGGACAAGTTTAGGACTTATTCTGAACATTAGAGACAAAAATGATACTTTACTCAATTAATAATTATATATCGTATTTAAAAGATATTATACACTAAAAAAATTACAATAAAAAAATTAGAATTTTGTAGATATGAAAATTGAGAATTTTGTGTATTTGAATTGAGAGAAAAATTAAAATTTTTTAAATAATTGAGAAAAGAACTCACGTTAAATTGATTTGGATTCATTTTTCTGCTAAATAGATTAGAAAATAATAAAAAATAGTCATGAAATGTAGGAGTACATCTAATTTATTTGAGTATATTTTAATTGAATTTTTATTATAAATATATAATATTATAATATTCATTTAATGGAGATTTAATGAATAATATTAGTAGTATTATTTCACTCATCTTTTTTTTAAAATGATACAATATATCTTTATTGATACCAATATTATTTTAAAAATAATATCTAATATAAATTTTAATTATAAATAATTTTAATTACTATAAAAATAAAAAATAATATCCAAAATTAATTTCATTAGAACTGCCCTAATCCACCTTAATTAAGTTTGTAAGCAACATAATGCTTCCTTTTAACCAGATAGGAGATGGAATTGCTATTAATATTTGATTAACTCGTTGCATTTTAAAACTTTTTATATATAAATAAGTTTTGGAAAAATTCTACTCCCCTCCCATAAAAGATACTAAAATGACATTTTTCTTTCTTCTATTTGTAAAATGTATAATTTAATTCATTTGGTTAAAAATATTAACAGAATATTTCATTTAAAAAAATTAAATATTTTATTCATTAAAATTAATATTCTAATTTATCATACTATCCCTTTATATTTTTTTACTAACTAAACTCAATTTCTGAATTAGGATTTTAATTCCCTTAAATTTGCTCAAATATCTATTCATCTATATTATCGTTCCTACGCTATTTCTCTTTCAATCTCTCTAATTTTCTTTATTTGTCTCTGCTATCGCTACCTAGGTGCTATCATTGCTGCATAGCTTTGTATAATCATCGTTGTTATTATCAATTCAAGTAATAAGGTTTGACATCCTTTTCTCAAACTCAGTTAATTTACAAAAAAAAAATTCATATCATTGACAATCCTAAATATATCCCTAAACCCTTCATTTTGAATTTCTTGTTTTTGCATAGCTTTTTTTTCGCCGTTTCTTTGCTTCTGTTATAGTTATTCATTATTAATTACGCCAACTTTTTTTTTTCATTTTATCAAAATATCTACCAATATTAAAGCTATATCTAGTGTCAATGATTTCGATGGAACTGAACCCCTATTGAACAATTATTTACCAATAGTGATAAAGAATATGATATTAATAAGGATAAATGCGTACAGAGTTATTTGGATGATAAGGAATGGAATGGGGAAGACTACACTTCAGAGGAAGAAAGTGAAGTAGAAGTTAATATGGAGAACGAAGGTGAGATCATGAAAAGATTTGATGTTGAAGATAATGAAAAGATTAATCTAAAAAGTTTATGATATTTGTTGATGTACATGAGTTTAGGAGTGTATTGAGAGATTACATAATTCAAGAGAATTTTGATATAATAAGAGTGAAAAATGAGAAAGCAAGAGTAATTGCCATTTGTGCTTCTGAAGGTTGTCCTTGGAGGATCCATGCTTTTCCTTCTTCAGATGGTGTTGCTTTTATGATCAAGAGTTATGAGTCAAGGCGTATTTGTATTAGAAAATCTGAAAAGAGAAATGCTAATTCTACATGGATAGCAAAAAGGTTAAAACAATATTTAAATACTAATCCAAATATGAGCTATGAACTCATGTCTAATGAATTGATTACTAAGTTTGGTGTTGAAGTCCATCCTAGACAATTATATAGGGCCAGAAGAAAAGGAAGGAAAGAAGTTGAAGATTCTCATGCTTTAAGTTATAAGAAAATAGTTAAGTTTACTAATTTGTTACTAGAAAAAAACAAGGAGAGCATAGTAAGATTGGAGTACTATGATCAAATTACATTGGAAAAGCAAAATCGTATTTTCAAAAGGATTTTTGTGTGTCTAGCTCCTTGTATATCAGGATTTTTAAATAGTTGTAAACCATTTTTTGGTTTAAATGGTTGTCATTTGAAAGGTCCATATGGAGGGGTATTACTATGTGCAGTTTCTCTTGATGCAAATAATGAATTATTTTTCATAGTATTTTCTATAGTGGAGGCAGAGTGCAGAAACTCATGGAGCTTTTTTCTTAAACTGCTTACATGATGCACTAGGAGATGATTGTTACATAATAATGAGTGACAGACAAAAGGTAATATATTTTAATTTTATATTATTTTGACATAATATTATTTGTTATTAATAATTTATTTTAATTTGTTTCTATTTAATGTCAGGGATTGACACATACAGTTTCTGAGTACTTTTTAAATTCATGGCATAGACATTGTAATAAGCATTTGTTGAATAATTTCAAACCAAAATATCCATTATTGATCTTACAAGATCTTTTTTGGATGACTGTCAAAGCTCCAAATGAATTTCATTTTAAAAAGACAATGAAAAAGATGAAAATATTTGATAATAATGTCTACCAATATTTGATGAATATTCCATTACGCACTTGGTCTATACATGTATTTTACACAAATTATAAAAGTTCACATATTACTAATAATGTGTGTGAGTCGTTTAATGCTTGGATAGACAACCCGAGAAGCATAACTGTGTTGAAATTAGTGGATGAACTAAGAGTCAAAATCATGATAAGATTCTACACACAGTTTTTTTTTCTAATCTATCTTGGTCATATAATGTTGGACCAAGAATTGCAACTGAAATAAATAAAACTACTGAGAATACAAGATATTGCAAAGTAAAACCTGCTGGTGGACATCGATATAAAGTATATGATGGTTTTACAAGATTCCCTGTGAATTTAGTGGTGCATACATGTGAATGCAAAGCATGGCAAATTAGTGGGTTGCCATGCAAATATAGTGCGGCAACCATTATTTACATACGAGAAAAAATAGAGAATTATTGTAATGCATATTAAAACAAAGATAAGTATATCATAGCTTATTCTAGACTACACAGTCCCTTACTAGATCTGGATACTTTTGATGATATAGATGTGCTTCCACCACCATTGCGTAGACTTCCTGGGAGGCCAAGAAAAAGCAGGATAAGAAAAAAAGATGAAGATGCACCATCAAATGCAAGGAGAATTTCAATAGTTAAATGCTCTAATTGTAAAAATTTAGGACACAATAAAAAAGACTGTCAAAGGGCTCCAGTAAGAACCAAGAAAGCAAGACAAGTATTCTACTATTCATTCTTAAATAAATACAATTAAACACAGAATATATATATATATATATATATATATATATATATGTATTTTTTACCTTTTCAAATTACAGGAAGTTTTACTAAGTGCATCACAAATTTCAGTGATAAAACAAACTCAACAACATGCTCCAGTACAGGCCAAAGCAAAGTCGCAACGTGATGCCGATAGGATGATGATGATAGTCCGATGGCGACGTGATTTTTCTGTGGGAGGTATTACCATGATACAAAGAGTTTAGAAAAGAAACGGAAAATTATTTAGAAAAGTATTATTTTTTATTCATATTTTTCATCTGTGCTTACAAGGTTCTTACTAACATATAGACCAAGAGTACGCTAAGAATACGCTCGTTATGGAATAATATCCTAATAAATTACATTGATTTTTTTCTAATCATCTTTGATATTTTCCTGATTTTGTTCCCTAATTATGATATTCTAATACTCCCCTCAAGGTGAGTAGTGGGATCACTAATACTCAATTTGGTTAGAACTTTAGCAAGGGCTTGTCTTGAAACTGCTTTAGTAAGAATATCAGTCAACTGATCTTCTGATCTTACAAATGGGAGATCAATAATGTCATTCTCAATTTTTTTCTTTGATAAAGTGTCGATCCACCTCAACATGTTTTGTTCTATTATGTTGTACAGGATTCTCTGAAAAGCTGATTGCGGCTTTGTTGTCACATTTCAATTGTCTTGGCAATTGTGGTGGAAACCCAATCTCAGTCATCAATTGTCTTATCCACAATACTTCAGTTATGCCTTTAACGATCCCTCGAAATTCTGCCTCTACGCTTGAAAGAGTTACAACTTTCTGCATCTTGCTTTTCCAAGTTACCAGGTTGCCTCCAACAAGTGTAAAGCAACCAGCTGTTGATCTTCTATCATTTGGGTTGGCCGTCCAGTCTGCATCAGTATATGTGATGATTAGATTTTTGACGGTTTAGAATTTCACTAATGAAATCTCGTTGTAAAGTATAGTTTCTAAACCAACAATAACCCTTTCATACAAAAGATTGTTTGTCACAAGTAACAAACCCCTAATTTTATAAACCAAAGTATTCAAACCTCGGGTCGTTCTCCCTAGGGATTACAATAAAGTGTCTTGTTATTGGTTATGAGTTATTTTGGGGTTTTGGATAAGAAGCATGAAAAGTAAATGACAATGAAAATAAACTAACAACTAATAAAGCTCTTGGTAAGATATGAGAACTCGAAGTCCTATCCTAGTTATCCTCCTCAATTGTGATGAGAATTGTTCGTTGCTACCACTTAGTTAACCTCTAACCATGGGGGAAGTCAAGTGGATGAATCAATTTGATTCCTCAAGTCCTAATCAACTCCTAGAGGAATGACTAGCTTTAGGGGCATTCAAATCAATTAGCAACTTCTAATTATCAATCAACAAAGGATTAGATAACTCAAGACAAAACTACAAAAAACAAAACACACTAGAACCAAAAGATCACAACATACAATTATTAGCAAAGAATTCAACAACAAAATGAAATCTAGCAACAATTATTGCAAAGAATTAACAACAACAAATCAAGGAAATCACAATTATCATGAATTACCTCAAATTGCATTATTGAAAGAAAACAAATGAACAACAATCTATCCAAAACAAAATGAAGAATTACAATTATTAAAGTGCATAACTAGAAAGGGGAAGAGGAGAAGATTAAGACTTGATGAAGGAAAAGTGAATTGAGGCAAGAATTAAACCTAGATCTACGAAGAGAGATTAATCTAACCCTAATCCTAATTCTAGAGAGAAGTGAGAGCTTCTCTCTCTAAACTAACTCTAAACTAATCCTAAGTATACTATATGCTAGAGTTCATGCCTTCCCCTCAATCCTTGATCCTTTTATTCCTTTCTCTTAGCAATTGGCGCCAAAATGGGTTCAAAAACCCTCTCAAATCGCCAGGCACGTGTTGCATTAATGAAGTCATGTGCGGTCATCGACGCGTGCGCGCACGGTACGCGTGCGCGTCCCTGGCTGATTCTGCAATGTGCGCGCGAGCGCCTGGTGCGCGTGCGCGTGCTTGGTCGAGATCAATTCTTTGGTTTTTGTGCTTCTCTCCACTTGCATGCTTTCTTCCTTGCTCCTTTGATCCATGGCTAGCCTATTTCACCTGAGATTACTAGCAAACACATCAAGGCATCTTATGGAATCAAGGATGAATTAAAATTATCAAAATAAGGCTTAAAAAGCATGTTTTTTACACTTAAGCACAAATATGGGAGAGATTACAAAACCATGCCAATTCATAGGTTAAATGCGAGAAAAGGTTATCAAAATACTCTAAATTCAATACAAGATAAACCCTAAAAATGGGGTTTATCAATATGCCTCAACCTTCAAATGGCCATTCTTTTTGAAAATGATTCCACTTCCTGGAGCTCCCTTCAAATATCGAACTATCCTCATGGCAGCTTCCATATGATCTTCTTATGGCTTATGCATAAACTGACTTACTATTTCCACAGCATAAGCTATGTCAGGCAGAGTATGTGATAAGTAAATTAATTCTCCAACAAGTCGTTGGTACCTTTCCTTATCTACTAGGGTGGCACCTTCTACTATTTTCAACTTGTGATTAACTTGCATGGGCATATCTATTGGTTTTACAATACACCATTCTTGTTTCTGCCAGAAGGTCCAAAATGTACTCTCTTTGGGAGATAAAGATTCCTTTGCTGGATCGTAGAACCTCTATTCCTAAGAAATATTTTAGTCCTCCCAAATTCTTTATTTTGAAGTCTATAAATAGGTTCCTTCTCAATTTTGCAATTTCTTCAGTATCACTTCCCGTTATGATCATATCATCCACATAGATTATTAGGCAAGTGATTCAATCTCCCCGTTTTTTCAAAAAACGAGTATATAATCAGAGTTGCTTTGCTTTTACCCACACCTTTTCATGGCATCTGTAAATCTTCCAAACTAGGCATGTGGAGATTGTTTAAGGCCATAAAGAGCCTTCTTTAACCGGCAAACTTCATGTTTTCTAAATCCCGCTGAGAAACCTGGAGGAGGTTCCATGTACACTTCTTTTTTCAACTCTCCATGCAAGAAAGCATTCTTGACGTCAAATTGATGGAGTGGCCAATCTTCATTTGCTGCTATTGAAAACAACACCCTGATAGTATTAATATTTGTAATCGGTGAAAAAGTATCAGTGTAGTCGATACCATAGGTCTGTGTATAACCTTTGGCCACCAACCTTGCCTTGTACCGTTTAATAGTGCCATCTGCCTTGTGTTTAATGGTGAAAACCCATTTGCACCCGACTGGCTTTTTCCTGTCGGTAGGATACAGTTCTCCTAAGTTTCGTTCTTCTCTAGAGCTTCCATTTCTGTATTCATGGCTTTTTGCCATTCAGCTTTCTCATTGACTTCTCGGACAGTTCTTGGAATGTCTTCTGTTAAGAGTCTGGTGGAAAAAGTCTTTGCAACATTTGCTATTCCTTCTCTATCCACTCTTATTGGATATCTTGAGTTACGGAGAACATGTTCTAGTGAGTATCGATCAGGAAGCATCCCTCTGTTTCTTCTTGGAGGAAGAATAAAGGTATTGGGCTCTGGTTCTTCATGTTCCAATGCTATACTGTTATTGTTAATGACCTTATTGAAAACAGGTAGTAAATTATCAAATTGACAATTACTTACCTCTTGTCTGCATTCTCAAATGGACTTTAACTGGTTGTATGTACCGAGTTATTTTCTATGTTGAGTGAAGTATGCTCGGTGGCTCCATCTACTTGCTCTGTTTGAATAGTTTCTGGGCAACAAAGGTTATTTAGCCAACTTGGTGGTTCATGATTGTTCTCCCCCTGAATGCCATGTTGGCGGCTGAAGTAAAATTTAGATTCTAAAAAAATTACAATCCATGGTCACATGAATACGACGAGTGATTGAATTGTAACACCTATACCCCTTTTGGTGTGTAGCATACCCAACGAAAACACATTTTTCTGCACAAGGATCAAGTTTGGTTCTATTGACTTTGGGGATATGGACAAAGACAAAACATCTAAATACTCAAGGTGGTAAGGTTATAATAGGAGGGATTGTAGTCTGAGTAGCCAAGACGTGTAAGGATGTTTTGTGGTGGAGAACTTGGGTGAGTAGGCAATTTAGTAAGTAGGCAGAGGTCGCTATAGCTTCAGGCCAAAAAGTTTTTGGAGCTTGTGCATCAAAAAGCATGGCTCGAGTCATCTCAAGTAACATACGATTTCACCGCTCAGCCACACTATTTTGTTGGGGTGTATTTGGGCAGGAAGTCTGATGGATAAGGCCATTTTTCATAAAAAAATCGCGCATTGATTGGTTTATAAATTTCCCACCATTACACTACGAGAAAAATACCCATCTAGCTACACTTTTTTTAAGCTACATTTGAAAAGCGTAGCCTATTCTTAGAATAGGCTACGCTTTTTCGCAGGGTGCCCTTTTATAAGAGAATAGGAAACACTATTGAGGCATTACTTTAAAAGTGTCTCCTTAGATATTTTAAATATCACTTATAAAGCATAGCCGTATCTGAATAGCTATGGGGACACTTTTTATACCAAAGGAAACGCTTTTACAAAGTAACCCATTTATTATGTTTTGGGTGTGCTTCTAAAGCGCTGCCTAATCTATGTCAACACTTAGTAATTTTTTTTCTCATTTTCACCATTGCTATCACCAACACAAAACGTAACTTCAGAAGTGCTTCACTCGAGAACCCCAACTCGTCATCACCAACACTTCATCACCTATCTCATCAAACCCCAAATATGTTCTGCCATTGCACTATCCACTCGAGAACCATCGGTGTCGCCACTCCTCTTCCACACTGACTGGTCCTCTTCCCCACTCGACGCTAACCACTCGAGAGCCATCAGTCGTCTTTGCGGCGTGCTCACATCAGTTGTCAGTATCATCCTCTGATCCTGTCGCTCACCATCGTGGTGGAAAAGGTATGTATTCACCCCCATTTTAGTCTGAAATTTTAGAGGGTTCGGGTTCCGATTTTAGGGTTTTCAATTTGGGGGTTTGGGTATGTTGCAGAGCGAGTGAACTCTCGTACCCTCATTTCCCCTTTTAAGAATTTTATTGAAACTTCTATGATGATTGATATTCTTGGTACCAAATGTTCAGAAACTGATGACAGGAGAGGACTATCATTAAGAGCTAAGATTGCAAGAAGTAATCACAAGAACAAAAAAAAGAATAAAGCTAATGTGGGGTTAGCAAGATGAAGCAATCACATGAACAATTCTTTTGAAAAATGTTTCATCCATCTCAGGTAATGTTCTTAAAACCTAAACTAGAAGCTTAGTGATGAGCGAATAATTTATACGCTTTTTGGCATTGTTTTTAGGTAGTTTTTAGTAGGATCTAGCTACTTTTAGTGATGTTTTCATTAGTTTTTATGCTAAATTCACATTTCTAGACTTTACTATGAGATTGTGTATTTTCCTGTGATTTCAGGTAATTTCTGGCTGAAATTGAGGGACCTGAGCAAAACTCTGATAAGGAGGCTGACAAAGGACTGCTGATGCTGTTGGAATCTGACCTCCCTGCACTCGAAATGGATTTTCTGGAGCTACAGAACTCCAAATGGCACACTCTTAACGGCGTTGGAAAGTAGATATCCAGAGCTTTCCAGCAATATATAATAGTTCATACTTTATTCATGATTAGATGAGTAACTCTATCTTTATTTTCTGCTTTATTTACTATTCGAAAACTCCATAATATTTATTATCCGCCTAACTGATATTTACAAGATGACCATATCTTGCTTCATACCAAAAATCTCCGTGGGATCGACCCTTACTCACGTAAGGTATTACTTGGACGACCCAGTGCACTTGCTGGTTAGTGCGGAGTTATGACTAAGTGTGATTCACGTTGAGAGCGCTACCAAGTTTTTGGCGCCATTGTTGATGATCACAATTTCGTGCACCAAGTTTTTGGCGCCGTTGCCAGGGATTGTTCGAGTTTAGACAACTAACGGTTCATCTTGTTGCTCAGATTAGGTAATTTTCTTTTTATTTTCTTTTCAAAAAGTTTTCAAAAATATTTTTCAAAATTTTTCCCTTTGTTTTCAAAAATTATTCCAAAATTTTGAAGAATGAATTCTAGAGTTTCATAGTAACATGTTGAAGCCTGACTGGCTGTAAAGCCATATCCAAATCCTTTTGGATTGAGGGTTCTACTTGTCAACATAACGGGTATGTATGTGGAGTTGGATGAGATATCAGCTGTTGCATGCCTGATTTATATCTTCTAAAGCTGGCTGGCTATTAAGCCATGCCCAACACTTGGATTGGAGGTTTAGACTAACATTGAAAGATTCCTGGAATTCTTATTAAAAATTTTTTGACTCTCTTAATTTCTTTTTTATATGTTTTTTCAAAAAAAATAAAAGAAAATACAAAAAATCATAAAATCATAAAAACCAAAAATATTTTGTGTTCTTGTTTGAGTTTTGTGTCATGTTTTAAGTTTGGTGTCAATTGCATATTTATCTTGTCCTTGCATTTTTCGAAAACTCATGCATTCATAGTGTTCTTCATGATCTTCAAGTTGTTCTTGGTAAGTCTTCTTGTTTGATCTTGATGTTTTCTTGTTTTGTATCTTTTATTATTTTTCATGTGCATCTTTGCATTCATATTGTCTAAGCATTAAAGATTTTTAAGTTTGGTGTCTTGTATGTTTTCTTTGCATAAAAAATTTTTCAAAAAAAATATGTTCTTGATGTTCATCATGATCTTCAAAGTGTTCTTGGTGTTCATCTCGACATTCATAGTGTTCTTACATGCATCATGTGTATTGATTCATAATTTTTATGTTGTGAGTCATTTTTGTTGTTTTTCTCTCTCATAATAAAAAATTCAAAAATAAAAAATATCTTTTCCTTTTCTCTCTCAACATTTCGAAAATTTGGGTTGACTTAGTCAAAAAATTTTAAAATTAGTCGTTTCTTGTAAGTCAAGTCAAATTTTCAAATTCTAAAAATCTTATCTTTTTAAAACTTTTTCAAAATTCAAATCTTTTTCATTTTTCTTTCATGATTTTCGAAAATTTCAAAAAATTAGTTTCAAAATCTTTTCTTAATTTTATTTTAAAATTTTCGAAACTTAACTAACAAGTAATGTGATTGGTTCAAAAATTTGAAGTTTGTTATTTTCTTGTTAAGAAAGGTTCAATTTTTAAATTCTAGAATCTTATCTTTTAGTTTCTAGTTAGTTAAGTAATAAATTTTAATTTTAAAAATTAAATCTTTTCTAAACATATCTTTTTAATCATATCTTTTTATCTTATCTTTTATATCTTATTTCTTTCAAAATTTTATCTTTTTCAAAAATTTGATTTTAAAATATCTTTTCTAACTTCTTATCTTCTCATCTTCTTATCTTTTCAAATTTGATTTTCAAATCTTTTTCAACTAACTATTTGACTTTTTGTATGTTTCTTATCTTTTTCAAAACCACCTAACAACTTTTCTCTCTCTAATTTTCGAAAATACATCCCTCTTTTTCAAAAATTCTTTTTTTAATTAATTAATTGTTTTAAATTTTAATTTTAATTTTATTTCTTGTCTTAATTTTTCGAAAATCATTTAACTCAATTTTAAAATTTGTTTTCGAAAATTTCTCCCTCTCTCATATTATTCTATTTATTCATTCATTTACTAACACTTCTCTTCATCTCAAATCACTGCCCTTATCCTCACCCTTGTGTTTGGATTCTCCTTTCTTTATCCCCTTTCTTCTTCTACTAATAATAAGGAACCTTTTTACTGTGACATAGAGGATCCCTCTTCTTTTTCTGTTCTCTTCTCTTTCATATGAGCAGGAACAAGGAAAAAGGCATTATTGTTGAAGCTGATCCAGAACCTGAAAGGACTCTGAAGAGGAAACTAAGAGAAGCTAAATTACAACAATCCAGAGACAACCTTGCTGAAACTTTTGAACAAGAAAAGGAGATGGCAGCCGAACCCAACAACAATAATGCAAGAAGGATGCTTGGTGATTATACTACACCTACTTCCAAGTTTGATGGAAGAAGCATCTCAATTCCTGGCATTGGAGCAAATAATTTTGAGCTGAAATCTCAACTAGTTGCTCTAATGCAACAAAATTGCAAGTTTCATGGACTTCCATCAGAAGATCCCTACCAGTTTTTAACTGAGTTCTTACAGATCTGTGAGACTGTTAAGACTAATGGGGTAGATCTTGAAGTCTACATGCTCATGCTTTTCCCTTTTAATGTAAGAGACAGAGCTAGAGCATGGTTGGACTCTCAACCTAAAGATAGCCTGGACTCCTGGGATAAGCTGGTCACGGCCTTCTTGGCTAAATTCTTTTCTCCTTAAAAGCTGAGCAAACTTAGAGTGGATGTTCAGACCTTCAAACAAAAAGATGGTGAATCCCTCTATGAAGCATGGGAAAGATACAAGCAGATGACCAAAAGGTGTCCTTTTGGCATGCTTTCAGAATGGACCATTCTGGATATATTCTATTATGGTATATCTGAATTTTCTAAGATGTCACTGGACCATTCTGCAGGTGGATCCATTCACCTAAAGAAAACTCCTGCAGAAGCTCAAGAACTTATTGACATGGTTGCAAATAACCAGTTCATGTACACTTCTGAGAGGAATTCCGTGAATAATGGGACGCCTCAGAAGAAGAGAGTTCTTGATATTGATGCTCTGAATGCCATATTGGCTTAGAACAAAATGTTGACTCAGCAAGTCAACATGATTTCTTAAAGTCTAAATGGGTGGCAAAATGCATCCAACAGTACTAAAGAGGCATCTTCTGAAGAAGAAGCTTATGATCCTGAAAACCCTGCAATGGCAGAGGTAAATTACATGGGTGAACCTTATGGAAACACCTATAATTCATCATGGAGAAATCATCCAAATTTCTCATGTAAGGATCAAAAAAGCCTCAACAAGGCTTTAATAATGGTGGATGAAATAGGCTCAGCAATAGCAAGCCTTTTCCATCATCTTCTCAGCAACAGATAGAGAATTCTGAGCAAAGTACCTCTAACTTAGCTAATTTAGTCTCTGATCTATCTAAGGCCACTTTAAGTTTCATGAGTGAAACAATGTCCTCCATCAGAAATTTGGAGGCACAAGTGGGCCAGCTGAGCAAGAAAGTCACTGAAACCCCTCCTAGTACTCTCCCAAGCAATACTGAAGAGAATCCAAAAAGAGAGTGCAACGTCATTGACATAGTCAACATGGCCGAACCTAGAGAGGAAGGAGAGGACGTGAATCCCAATGAGGAAGACCTCATGGGACGTCTCTCAAGCAAGAAGGAGTTCCATATTGAGGACCCAAAGGATTTTGAAGGTCATATAGAGACTATAGAGTTCCCATTAAACCTTCTTCTGCCATTCATGAGCTCTGAAGACTATTCTTCCTCTGAAGAGGATGAATATGTAACTGGAGAGCAAGTTGTTCAATATCTAGGAGTCATCATGAAGCTGAATGCCAAGTTGTTTGGTAATGAGACTTGGGAAGGTGAACTTCCCTTGCTCATTAGTGAACTAGATACATGGGTTCAACAAACTATACCTCAAAAGAAACAAGATCCTGGAAAATTCTTAATACCCTGTACCATAGGCACCATGACCTTTGAGAAGGCTTTGTGTGACCTAGGGTCAGGCATAAATCTTATGCCACTCTCTGTAATGGAGAAGCTTGGGATCATTGAGGTACAACCTGCCTTATTCTCATTACAATTGGTAGATATGTCAGTAAGACAAGCTTATGGATTAGTAGAGGACGTATTAGTAAAGGTTGAAAGCCTTTACATCCCTAATGATTTCATAATCTTAGATACTAGGAAGGAGGAGGATGAATGCATCATCCTTGGAAGACCTTTCCTAGCCACAGCAGGAGCTGTGATAGATGTTAACAGAGGAGAATTAGTCCTTCAATTGAATGGGGAATACCTTGTGTTTAAGGCACACGGCTATCCTTCTGTAATAATGGAGAGGGAGCATGGAAAGCTTCTCTCAGTACAGTGTCAAACAGAGCCCCCACAATCAAACTCTAAGTTTGGTGTTGGGAGGCCACAACCAAACTCTAAGTTTGGTGTTGAATCCCCACAACCAAACTCTAAGTTTGGTGTTGGGACTATACAACATTGACCTGATCACCTGTGAGGCTCCATGAGAGTCCACTGTTAAGCTATTGACATTAAAGAAGCGCTTATTGGGAGGCAACCCAATTTTTATTTATCTAATTTTATTTTTATTTTATTTTATTTTATTTTGTGTTTTATTAGGTACATGATCATGTGGAGTCACGAAAAAATTACTAAAATTAAAAACAGAATCAAAAACAGCAGAAGAAAAATCACACCCTGGAAGAAGGACAAACGCCAGTAAGGAGCATCTGGCTGGTGTTCAACGCCAGAACAGAGCATGGATCTGGCGTTGAACGCCAGAATCAAGCAACATCCCGGCGTTCAAACGCCAGGAATTTCCCCTAAGGAGAGATGGCGCTTAACGCCAGAAACAAGCATGGACCTGGCGTTCAACGCCAGAAACATGCTGCATTTGGGCGTTGAACGCCCAAAACAAGCATCACTTCGGCGTTTAAACACCAGAATTGCATGCAAAGGCGTTTTACACGCCTAATTGGTGTAGGGATGTAAATCCTTGACACCTCAGGATCTGTGGACCCCACAAGATCATCTCAGGATCTGTGGACCCCACAGGATCTCCACCTACCTCAACTCACCTTCTCTCTTCTTCACCAATCACCTCAATCTCTCTTCCCCATCACCTCTTCACCACTCACATCCATCCATCTCTTCCCTACCCAATCCCACCCATATGGCCGAAACATACACATCTCTCCCTCTCCTCCATATCTTCTTCTCCTTCTTTTCTTTCTTCTTTTGCTCAAGGTCGAGCAACATTCTAAGTTTGGTGTGGTAAAAGCATAGCTTTTTTTTGTTTTTCCATAACCATTAATGGCACCTAAGACTAGAGAAACCTAAAAAAAAGAAAAAAAAAAGAGAAGACAAAAAGCTTCCACCTCCGAGTCATGGGAGATAGAGAGATTCATCTCAAGGGTCCAAAGCTCAATAAAAGAGCATTTGACTGCAAATCAAGAGATCCCTAAGATACCTCAGGGGATACATTTTCTTCCACACAATTATTGGGAGCAACTAAGGATAGGAGCACCAAAATCACTAGGGATCAAGCAACAGAGGCAAGGAAGAGACATAGAGGAGCTTAAAAAGCACCATTGGTCCTTCAAGAAGGCGCCACCCTCACTAAGGTGGACTCATTCCTTGTTCTTAAATTTTTTCTGCTTTTCGGTTTTTTTTTATGTTATATGTTTATCTATGTTTGTGTCTCTGTTACATGATCATTAGTATTTAGTAACTATGTCTTAAGGCTATAAATAATTCCATGAATCCTTCACCTCTCTTAAATGAAAAATGTTTCTAATTCAAAAGAACAAGAAGTACATGAATTTCAAAATTATCCTTGAATTTAGTTTAATTATATTAATGTGGTGACAATACTTTTTGTCTTCTGAATGAATGCTTGAACAGTGCATAATTTTGATCTTGTTGTTTATGAATGTTAAAATTGTTGGCTCTTGAAAGAATGGTGAACAAACAGAAATGCTATTGATAATCTAAAAAATCATGAAATTGATTCTTGAAGCAAGAAAACGCAGTGAAAAAGCAAAAGCTTGCGAAAAAGAAAAAAATAGAAAGAAAAAGAAAAAGCAAGCAAAAAAGCCAATAGCCCTTAAAACCATAAGGCAAGGGTAAAAAGGATCCAAGGCTTTGAGCATCAATGGATAGGAGGGCCCAAGGAAATAAAATCCAGGCCTAAGCGGCTAAATCAAGCTGTCCCTAACCATGTGCTTGTGGCATGCAGGTCCAAGTGAAAAGCTTGAGACTGAGTGGTTAAAGTCATGATCCAAAGCAAAAAGAGTGTGCTTAAGAGCTCTGGACACCTCTAACTAGGGACTTTAGCAAAGCTGAGTCACAATCTGAAAAGGTTCACCCAATCATGTGTCTGTGGCATTTATGTATCCGGTGGTAATACTGGAAAACAAAGTGCTTAGGGCCACGGCCAAGACTCATAAAAGTAGCTATGTTCAAGAACCAACATACTTAACTAGGAGAATCAATAACACTATCTGAAATTCTAAGTTCCTAGAGATGCCAATCATTTTAAACATCAAAGGAAAAAGTGAGATGCAAAAACTGTTCAGAAGCAAAAAGCTACAAGTCCCGCTCATCTAATTAGAATTAATATTGATTGATATTTTAGTATTTATAGTATATTCTCTTCTTTTTATCCTAATTGATTTTCAGTTGCTTGGGGACAAGAAACAATTTAAGTTTGGTGTTGTGATGAGCGGATAATTTATACGCTTTTTGGCATTATTTTTAGGTAGTTTTTATTAGGATCTAGCTACTTTTAGTGATGTTTTCATTAGTTTTTATGCTAAATTCACATTTCTGGGCTTTACTATGAGATTTTGTATTTTTCTATGATTTTAGGTAATTTCTGGCTGAAATTGAGGGACCTGAGCAAAACTCTGATAAGGAGGCTGACAAAGGACTGCTGATGCTGTTGGAATCTGACCCCCTGCACTTGAAATGGATTTTCTGGAGCTACAGAACTTCAAATGGCACGCACTCAACGGCGTTGGAAAGTAGACATCCAGAGCTTTCCAGTAATATATAATAGTCCATACTTTATTCGTGATTAGATGACATAAACTAGCGCTCAACGCCAGTTCCATGCTGCACTCTGGAGTCAAACGCCAGAAACTAGTCACGAATCAGAGTTGAACGCCAAAAACACGTTACAACGTGGCGTTCAACTCCAAAAGAAGCCTCTGCACGTGTAAAGCTCAAGCTCAGTCCAAGCACATACCAAGTGGGCCCCGGAAGTGGATTTATGCATCAATCACTTACTTTTGTAAACCCTAGTAGCTAGTCTAGTATAAATAGGACTTTTTACTATTGTATTAGGTGTCTTTTTTATTTGTAAGGTCTTTGATTGTAAGGTCTTTTGACCATTCGGTCATCTGATCACGTTTGGGGGCTGGCCATTCGGCCAAGCCTGAACCTTCATCACTTATGTATTTTCAAGGTGGAGTTTCTACACACCATAGATTAAGGGTGTGGAGCTCTGCTATACCTCAAGTTTCAATGCAATTACTACTATTTTCAATTCAATTCCGCTTGTTCTTATTCTAAGATATTCATTGCACTTCAACATGATGAATGTGATGATCCATGACACTCATCATCATTCTCACCTATGAACGCGTGACTGACAACCACTTCCGTTCTACCTTAGACCGGGCGCATATCTCTTGGATTCCTTAATCAGAATCTTCGTGGTATAAGCTAGATTGATGGCGGCATTCATGAGAATCCGGAAAGTCTAAACCTTGTTTGTGGTATTCCGAGTATGATTCAGGAATTGAATGACTGTGACGAGCTTCAAACTCGCGATTGTTGGGCGTGATGACAAACGCAAAAGAATCATGGGATTCTATTCCAACATGATCGAGAACCGACAGATGATTAGCCGTGCCGTGACAAAGCATTTGGACCTTTTTCACTGAGAGGATGGGATGTAGCCATTGACAATGGTGATGCCCTACATACAGCTTGTCATGGAAAGGAATAAGAAGGATTGAAGGAAGGCAGTAGAAAAGTAGAGATCCAACAGGGACAAGCATCTCCATACACTTATCTGGAATTCCCACCATTGAATTACATGAGTAACTCTATCTTTATTTTCTGCTTTATTTACTATTCGAAAACTCCATAATATTTATTATCCGCCTAACTGAGATTTACAAGATGACCATAGCTTGCTTCATACCAACAATCTCCGTGGGATCGACCCTTACTCACGTAAGGTATTACTTGGACGACCCAGTACACTTGCTGGTTAGTTGTGCAGAGTTGTGACTAAGTATGATTCACGTTGAGAGCGCTACCAAGTTTTTGGCACCATTGTTGATGATCACAATTTCGTGCACCACTTAGTAAAAATAGAAACAAGCATTCCTTTAAAGCTTTTGTGTCTTGGTGTGATATAAGATTTTTTGATAAATGCTCATAAAGAAGACAGTTCTTCAAAACATTATATTCTTCATAAATGAGGTTAAATAACCAGCAACAGTAAAAATTGAAATGTGTCGACTGTACAGATAGGGAAGAAGATTCTAACAGGCAAATAGATTAAGATAATAATGCATTTTGTAGTAAAAACACTAAAGATACAATCGATAAATTGAAATTGAAAATAGACTGAAAATCAAGTACCTGACTAGTAGATATGCATCATTGTATTTCTCAAGATCAAATGTACTCTCCTTGTTTTTTGATGATCGGATAATTTATACGCTTTTTGGCATTGTTTTTAGGTAGTTTTTAGTAGGATCCAGCTACTTTTAGGGATGTTTTCATTAGTTTTTATGTTAAATTCACATTTATGGACTTTACTATGAGTTTGTGTGTTTTTCTATGATTTCAGGTATTTTCTGGCTGAAATTGAGGGACCTGAGCAAAACTCTGAAAGAAGGCTGACAAAGGACTGCTGATGTTGTTGGATTCTGACCTCCCTGCACTCAAAATGGATTTTCTGGAGTTACAGAACTTCAAATGGAGCGTTCTCAACGGCGTTGGAAATTAGACATCCAGAGCTTTCCAGCAATATATAATAGTCCATACTTTATTTGAGATTAGATGATGTAAACTGGCACTTAACGCGAGTTCCATGCTGCATTCTGGAGTCAAACGCCAGAAACACGTCACGACCCAGAGTTGAACGCCAAAAACACGTTACAACTTGGCGTTCAACTCCAAAAGAAGCCTCAGCTCGTGGATGGATCAAGCTCAGCCCAAGCAAACACCAAGTAGGCCCCAGAAGTGGATTTATGCATCAATTACTTACTTCTATAAACCCTAGTAGCTAGTCTAGTATAAATAGAACTTTTTATTATCATATTAGACATCCCGGATTGTAATTTTGATCCTGTGATCACGTTTTGGGGGCTGGCCTCTCGGCCATGCCTGGACCTTCATCACTTATGTATTTTCTACGGTGGAGTTTCTACACACCATAGATTAAGGGTGTGGAGCTCTGTTGTACCTCGAGTTTTAATGCAAGTACTTCTATTTTTTATTCAATTCGACTTATTCTTATTCTAAGATATTCATTGCACTTCAACTTGATGAATGTGATGGTCCGTGACACTCATCATCATTCTCACCTATGAACGTGCGTGACTGACAACCACTTCCGTTCTACCTTAGACCGGGCACATATCTCTTGGATTCCTTAATCAGAATCTTCGTGGTATAAGCTAGAATTGATGGCGGCATTCATGGGAATCCGGAAAGTCTAACCTTGTCTGTGGTATTCCGAGTAGGATTCCGGGATTGAATGACTATGACGAGCTTCAAACTCGCGATTGCTGGGCGTGATGACAAACGCAAAAGAATCAAGGGATTCTATTCCAACATGATCGAGAACCGACAGATGATTAGCCGTGCTGTGACAGAGCATTTGGACCATTTTCACTGAGAGGATGGGATGTAGCCATTGACAACGGTGATGCCCTACATACAGCTTACCATGGAAAGGAGTAAGAAGGATTGAGGGAAGGCAGTAAGAAAGCAGAGATCCAACAGGGACAATTCATCTCCATGCACTTATCCGAAATTCTCACCAATGATTTACATAAGTATTTCTATCATTATTTTATGTTTTATTTTTTATTATTATTCGAAAACTCCATAATCAATTATTATCCGCCTAACTGAGATTTACAAGATGACCATAGCTTGCTTCATACTAACAATCTCCGTGGGATCAACCCTTACTCACGTAAGGTATTACTTGGACGACCCAGTGCACTTGCTGGTTAGTTGTGCGGAGTTGTGACTAAGTGTGATTCACGTTTGAGAACGCTACCAAGTTATTGGAGCCATTGTTGATGATCAAAATTTCATCCACCAAGTTTTTGGCGCCGTTTCCGGGGATTGTTCGAGTATGGACAACTGACGGTTCATCTTGTTGCTCAGATTAGGTAATTTTCTTTTTATTTGGTTTTCAAAAATTTTTTCAAAAATTTTTTATCCCTATTTTCGAAAAAATTATTTTTTTATAAATTATTCTATGGCTTCAAAATTTTTAAGAATAAATTCTAGAGTTTCATGGTAACATGTTGAAATCTGACTGGCTGTAAAGCCATATCCAAATCCCCTTGGATTGAGGCTTCCACTTGTCAACAGGTCGGGTATGTATATGGAGTTGGATGAAATATCAGCGGTTGCATGCCTGATTTATATCTTCTAAAACTGGCTGGCTATTAAGCCATGCCCAACTCTTGGATTGAAGCTTTAGACCAATATTGAAAGATTCCTGGAATTCTTATTAAAAATTTTGAATTTCTTATTTTCTTTTTCCTATATGTTTTCGAAAAAAATAAATGAAAATACAAAAAAATTCATAAAATCATAAAAACCAAAAATATTTTGTGTTTCTTGTTTGAGTCTTGTGTCATGTTCTAAGTTTGGTGTCTTGCATGTTTTCTTTGCATAAAAAATTTTTCAAAAATATGTTCTTGATGTTCATCATGATCTTCAAAGTGTTCTTTGTGTTCATCTTGACATTCATAGTGTTCTTGCATGCATCATGTATTTTGATCCAAAATTTTCATGTTTTGGGTCATTTTCGTGTTTTTCTCTCTCATCATTAAAAATTCAAAAAAAATCAAAAAAATATATTTTCCTTAATTTTTTCATAACTTTCGAAAATTTGAGTTGACTTAGTCAAAAATTTTTAAAATTAGTTGTTTCTTACAAGTCAAGTCAAATTTTCAAATTTAAAAATCTTATCTTTTCAAAATCTTTTTCAAAAAATCAAATCTTTTTCATTTTTTTTATAATTTTCGAAATTTTTAAAATTTATTTTCAAAATCTTTTCCTTAATTTTATTTCAAAATTTTCGAAAATTTACTAACAAGTAATATGATTGATTCAAAAATTTGAAGTTTGTTACTTTCTTATTAAGAAAGGTTCAATCTTTAAATTCTAGAATCATATCTTTTAAGTTTCTTGTTAGTCAAGTAATTAATTTTAATTTTAAAAATTAAATCTTTTTCAACCATATTTTTTTATCATATCTTTTTATCTTATCTTTTTATCATATCTTTTTCAAAATTTTATCTTTTTCAAAAATTTGATTTCAAAATATCTTATCTAACTTCTTATCTTCTTATCTTTTCAAATTTGATTTTAATATCTTTTTCAAATAACTAATTAACTTTTTGTTTGTTTCTTATCTTTTTCAAAACCACCTAACTACTCTTCCCTCTCTAATTTTCGAAAATACCTCCTTCTTTTTCAAAAATTCTTTTTAATTAATTAATTGTTTTAAATTTTAAATTTAATTCTATCTCATCTTTAATTTTCGAAAATCATTAACTCCTTTTCAAAATTAATTTTCGAATTCTCTCTCTCATCTTCTTCTATTTATTTATTTATTTACTAACACTTCTCTTCACCTCTCTTCATCTCCAATCACTGCCTCTATCCTCACCCTTGTGTTTGGATTCTTCTTCACTTTTATCCCTTTCTTCTTCTACTAATAATAAGGATCCTCTTTACTATGACATAGAGGATTCCTCTTCTTTTCTTGTTCTCTTTTCTTTCATATGAACAGGAACAAGGAAAAAGGCACTCTTGTTGAAGCTGATCCAGAACCTGAAAGGACTCTGAAGAGGAAACTAAGAGAAGCTAAATTACAACAATCCAGAGGCAACTTTTCTGAAATTTTTGAACAAGAGAAGGAGATGGCAGCCGAACCCAGCAACAATAATGCAAGGAGGATGCTTAGTGATTTCACTAAACCAACGTCCAAGTTTGATGGAAGAAGCATCTCAATTCCTGCCATTGGAGCAAACAGTTTTGAGCTGAAACCTCAATTAGTTGCTTTAATGCAACAGAACTGCAAGTTTCATGGACTTCCATCTGAAGATCCTTATCAGTTTTTAACTGAGTTCTTGCAGATTTGTGAGACTGTTAAGACTAATGGAGTAGATCCTGAAGTCTACATGCTCATGCTTTTCCCTTTTGCTGTAAGAGACAGAGCTAGAACATGGTTGGACTCACAACCTAAAGATAGCCTGGACTCTTGGGATAAGCTGGTCATGGCCTTCTTGGGCAAATTCTTTCCTCCTCAAAAGCTGAGCAAGCTTAGAGTGGATGTTCAGACCTTCAAGCAAAAAGATGGTGAATCGCTCTATGAAGCTTGGAGAAGATACAAGCAGATGACCAAAAAGTGTCCTTCTAACATGTTTTCAGAATGGACCATAATAGATATATTCTATTATGGTCTATCTGAGTTTTCCAAGATGTCATTGGACCACTCTGCAGGTGGATCCATTCACCTAAAGAAAACGCCTGCAGAAGCTCAAGAACTTATTAACATGGTTGCAAATAACCAATTCATGTACACTTCTGAGAGGAATTCTGTGAATAATGGGACGCCTCAGAGGAAGGGAGTTCTTGAAATTGATGCTCTGAATGCCATATTGGCTTAGAACAAAGTGTTGACTCAGCAAGTCAACATGATTTCTCAAAGTCTGAATGGATGGCAAAATGCATCTAAACAGTACTAAAGAGGCATCTTCTGAAGAAGAAGCTTATGATCCTGAGAACCCTGCAATGGCAGAGGTAAATTACATGGGTGAACCTTATGGAAACACCAATAATTCATCAGGGAGAAATCATCCAAATTTCTCATGGAAGGATCAACAAAAGCCTCAACAAGGCTTTAATAATGGTGGAAGAAACAGGTTTAGCAATAGCAAACCTTTTCCATCATCTTCTCAGCAACAGACAGAGAATTCTGAATAAAACTCCTCTAACTTATCAAACATAGTCTCTGATCTATCTAAGGTCACTTTAAGTTTCATGAGTGAAACAAGATCCTCCATCAGAAATTTGGAGGCACAAGTGGGCCAGCTGAGTAAGAAAATCACTGAAACCCCTCCTAGTACTCTCCCAAGCAATACTGAAGAAAATTCAAAAAGAGAGTGCAAGGTCATTGACATAGTCAATATGGCCGAATACAAGGAGGAGGGGGAGGACGTGAATCCCAATGAGGAAGACCTCATGGGACGTCCCCCAACCAAGAAGGAGTTCCCTATTGAGGACCTAAAGGAATCTGAGGCTCATATAGAGGCCATAGAGATTCTATTAAACCTCCTTCTACCATTCATGAGCTCTGAAGACTATTCTTTCTCTGAAGAGGATGAAGATGTAACTGGAGAGCAAGTTGCTCAATATCTAGGAGCTATCATGAAGCTGAATGCCAAGTTGTTTAGTAATGAGACTTGGGAAGGTGAACATCCCTTGCTCATTAGTGAACTAGATACATGGGTTCAGCAAACTCTACCTCAAAAGATACAAGATCCTGGTAAATTCTTAATACCCTGTACCATAGGCACCATGACCTTTAACAAGGCTCTATGTGACCTAGGGTTAGGCATAAATCTTATGCCACTCTCTGTAATGGAGAAGCTAGGGATCATTGAGGTATAGCCTGCCTTATTCTCATTACAATTGGCAGACAAGTCAGTAAGACAAGCTTATGGATTAGTAGAGGACGTGTTAGTAAAGGTTGAGGGCCTTTACATCCCTACTGATTTCATCATCTTAGACACTAGGAAGGAGGAGGATGAATGCATCATCCTGGGAAGACCTTTCCTAGCCACAGCAGAAGCTGTGATAGATGTTAACAGAGGAGAATTAGTCCTTCAATTGAATGGGGACTACCTTGTGTTTAAGGCCCCGGCCATCCCTCTGTAACACTGGAGAGAAAGCATGAAAAGCTTCTCTCAGTACAAAGTCAAAAAGAGCCCCCACAGTCAAACTCTAAGTTTGGTGTTGGGAGGCCACAACCAAACTCTAAGTTTGGTGTTGAGAAGTCCCCATATTCAAACTCTAAGTTTGGTGTTAGGAGGACTTCATCGTGGTCTGAACTTCTCTAAAGGCTCCATCAGAGCCCACTATCAAGCTAGTGACATTAAAAGAGCGCTTGTTGGGAGGCAACCCAATTTTTATTTATCTAATTTTATTTTTTTGTTATTTTGTGTTTTATTAGGTTCATGATCATGTGGAGTCACGAAAAAAAATAAAAATTAAAAACAGAATCAAAAGCAGCAGAAGAAAAATCACACCTTGGGGGAAAGACTTACTAGCGTTTAAACGCTAGTAAGGAGCATCTGGCTGGCGTTCAACGCCAGAACAGAGCATGGATCTGGCGCTGAACGCCAGAAACAAGCAACATCCTGGCGTTCAAACACCAGGAATACACCCTGAGGAAAGCTGGCGCTGAACGCCAGAAACAAGCATGGAACTGGCGTTCAACGCCAAAAACATGCTGCACATGGGCGTTGAACGCCCAGAACATGCATCACTTCGGTGTTTAAACACCAGAATTGCATGCAAAGGCATTTTACATGCCTAATTGGTGCAGGGATGTAAATCCTTGACACCTCAGGATCTGTGGACCCCACAGGATCACCTTAGGACCTGTGGACTTCACAGGATCCCCACCTACCTCATCCTCTCTCTCTCCATTCATGGTCATCCCTTCTATTTTCCATTCACCACTCACATCCATCCACTCTTCCCCATACACCCCACCTACCTTCAAAATTCAAAATCTCTTTCCCACCCAATCCCACCCATATAGCCGAATACACACATCCCTCCATCTCCTCCATATCTGCTTCTTCTCCTTCCACTCTTTCTTCTTTGCTCGAGGGCAAGCAACATTCTAAGTTTGGTGTGGTAAAAGCATAGCTTTTTGTTTTTCCATAACCATTGATGGTACCTAAGGCCGGAGAAACCTCTAGAAAAGGGAAAGAGAAGACAAAAGCTTCCACCTCCGAGTCATGGGAGATGGAAAGATTCATCTCCAAAGCCCATCACTAAGAAGAGGATGGAGCAAACAAGAGAGACCATCCACAGATCTCAAGAGATGCATGAGGAAGTTCATCATCAAGAAATCCCTGAGAGACCTCAAGGGATGCATTTTCCTCCAAATAACTACTGGGAATAACTCAACACTTCTCTAGAAGATTTGAGTTACAATGTGGATCAATTAAGGGTGGAACATCAAGAGCACTCCATCATTCTCCATGAAATTAGAGAAGATCAAAGAGCAATGAGGGAGGAGCAACAAAGGCAAGGAAGGGACATAGAAGAGCTTAAGGACATCATTGGTCCTTCAAGAAGAAGACGCCACTAAGGTGGATTCATTCCTTATTCTTATTTCTCAGTTTTTCGATTTTTATGCTATATGTTTGTTTATGTTTTGTGTCTCTACTTCATGATCATTAGTGTCTTGTGTCTATGTCTTAAGGCTATGAATAATTCCATGAATCCTTCACCTTTCTTAAAAGAAAAAATGTTTCTAATTCAAAAGAACAAGAAGTACATGAATTTCAAATTTATCCTTGAATTTAGTTTAATTATATTGATGTGGTGACAATACTTTTTACTTTCTGAATGAATGCTTGAACAGTGCATATTTTTGATATTGTTGTTTATGAATGTTAAAGTTTTTGGCTCTTGAAAGAATGATGAACAAAGCGAAATGTTATTGACAATCTGAAAAATCATAAAATTGATTATTGAAGCAAGAAAAAGTAGTGAAGAACAAAGCTTGCGAAAAAAAAGGGGTGGCAAAAAAAATTAAAGAAAAAGAAAAAGCAAGCAGAAAAAGCCAATAGCCCTTAAAACCAAAAGGCAAGGGTAAAAAGGATCCAAGGCTTTGAGCATCAATGGATAGGAGGGCCCAAGGAAATAAAATCCAGGCCTAAGCGACTAAATCAAGCTGTCCCTAACCATGTACTTGTGGCATGCAGGTCCAAGTGAAAAGCTTGAGACTGAGTGGTTAAAGTCGTGATCCAAAGCAAAAAGAGTATGCTTAAGAGCTCTGGACACCTCTAACTGGGGACTTTAGCAAAGCTGAGTCACAATCTGAAAAGGTTCACCTAGTCATGTGTCTGTGGCATTTATGTATCCGGTGGTAATACTGGAAAGCACAGTGCTTATGGCCACGGCCAAGACTCACAAAATTAGCTGTGTTCAAGAATCAACATACTTAACTAGGAGAATCAATAACACTATCTGAAATTTTGAGTTCCTATAGAAGCCAATCATTCTAAACTTCAAAGGAAAAAGTGAGATGCCAAAACTGTTCAGAAGCAAAAAGCTACAAGTACCGCTCATCTAATTAGAACTAATATTCATTGATATTTTGGGATTTATAGTATATTCTCTTCTTTTTATCCTAATTGATTTTCAGTTGCTTGGGGACAAGCAACAATTTAAGTTTGGTGTTGTGATGAGCGGATAATTTATACGCTTTTTGGCATTATTTTTAGGTAGTTTTTAGAAGGATCTAGCTACTTTTAGGGATGTTTTCATTAGTTTTTATGTTAAATTCACATTTCTGGACTTTACTATGAGTTTGTGTGTTTTTCTGTGATTTCAGATATTTTCTGGCTGAAATTGAGGGACCTGAGCAAAACTCTAAAAGAAGGCTGACAAAGGACTGCTGATGCTGTTGGATTTTGACCTCCCTGCACCCAAAATGGATTTTCTGGAGCTACAGAACTCCAAATGGCGCGCTCTCAACAGAGTTGGAAAGTAGACATCCAGAGCTTTCCAGAAATATATAATAGTCTATACTTTATTTGAGATTAGATGACGTAAACTGGCGCTCAACGCCAGTTTCATGTTGCATTCTGGAGTCAAACGCCAGAAACATGTCACGACCCAGAGTTGAACACCAAAAACACGTTACAACTTGGCGTTCAACTCCAAAAGAAGTCTCAGCTCGTGGATGGATCAAGCTCAGCCCAAGCACACACCAAGTAGGCCCCGGAAGTGGATTTATGCATCAATTACTTACTTCTGTAAACCCTAGTAGCTAGTCTAGTATAAATAGAACCTTTTATTATCATATTAGACATCCCGGATTGTATTTTTGATCCTGTGATCACGTTTTGGGGGCTGGCCTCTCGGCCATGCCTGGACCTTCATCACTTATGTATTTTCAACGGTGGAGTTTCTACACACCATAGATTAAGGGTGTGGAGCTCTGTTGTACCTCGAGTTTTAATGCAAGTACTTCTATTTTTTATTCAATTCGACTTATTCTTATTCTAAGATATTCATTGCACTTCAACTTGATGAATGTGATGATCCGTAACACTCATCATCATTCTCACCTATGAACGTGCGTGACTGACAACCACTTCCGTTCTACCTTAGACCGGGCGCATATCTCTTGGATTCCTTAATCAGAATCTTCGTGGTATAAGCTAGAATTGATGGCGGCATTCATGGGAATCCGGAAAGTCTAACCTTGTCTGTGGTATTCCGAGTAGGATTCCGGGATTGAATGACTGTGACGAGCTTCAAACTCGCGATTGCTGGGCGTGATGACAAACGCAAAAGAATCAAGGGATTCTATTCCAACATGATCGAGAACCGACAGATGATTAGCCGTGCTGTGACAGAGCATTTGGACCCTTTTTACTGAGAGGATGGGATGTAGCCATTGACAACGGTGATGCCCTACATACAGCTTGCCATGGAAAGGAGTAAGAAGGATTGAGGGAAGGCAGTAGGAAAGCAGAGATCCAACAGGGACAATTTATCTCTATGTACTTATCCGAAATTCTCACCAATGATTTACATAAGTATTTCTCTCTTTATTTATGTTTTATTTATTATTATTATTATTCGAAAACATCATAATCAATTATTATCCGCCTAACTGAGATTTACAAGATGACCATAGCTTGCTTCATACCAACAATCTCCGTGGGATCAACCCTTACTCACGTAAGGTATTACTTGGACGACTGATAAACCCCATTTGTAGGGTTTATCTTGTACTGATTTTAGGGGATTTTATAACCTTTTACCCACATTTATCCATTGAAATAGCATGGTTTTATAACTTCTCCTTTAATTGTGCTTAAGAGTTAAAACATGCTTTTTAGGTCTTAAAATAGCTAAATCTAATTCTCCTTGATTCCATTAGATGCCTTGATATGTTTGTTAAGTGATTTAAGGTTTAGGAGGCAAAGATTGGATCAAGGGAATGAAGAAAGAAGCATGAAAAGTTGGAGAACTCATGAAGAAATGAAAGAACCGGAAAGCTGTCAAGCCGACCTCTTCGCACTTAAACGACCATAACTTGAGTTACAGAAGTCCAAATGATGCAGTTCCAGTTGGGTTAGAAAGCTAACATCCGGGGCTTCGAAATGATATAAGATTTTCTATAGTTGCATCACGCATAGGGGCGCGCACGCGCACGGTACGCGGACGCGCCGATGGTGGCACATGACCCACTTAATGCAACATGTGGCCAGCAATTTTAGAAGCTTTGTGGGCCCAATCCAACTCATTTCTGATGCTATTTAAGCCAAGGATTGAAGAGGAATCAACTAACTTTTAACCATTAGTTTAGTTTAGTAGTTAGAGTTAGTTTCTAGAGAGAGAAGCTCTCACTTCTCTCTAGAATTAGGATTAGGATTAGGTTTAGTTCTTAGATCTAGATTTAGATTCATCTTCTTCTACTTCTATCTTCTCAATTCCTTGTAGTTACATTCATTCTTCTCCTACTCTTTTGGTGTAATCTCTTTTATGTTGTTCTTATATTTTGTTGTAGATCTAGTATTGTTCCTTCTACTTTCTTTCAATTCAATTCAAGGTAATTCATAATAATTGTGTTTCTTTTGATTGTTGTTGTTAATTTCTTTCAATAATTGTTGTTAGATTCTCTTCTTGTTGTCAATTTGCTTTGCTTTTCTTTTGTGCCTTCCAAGTGTTTGATGAAATGCTTGGTTAGATTTTAGTGTAGGTTTTGTTCCTCTTGGCCTAGGTAGAGTAATTAGTGACTCTTGAGTTATCTAATTCTTTTGTTGGTTGATAATTAGAAGTTGCTAATTAATTTGAATGCCTCTAAAGCTAGTCTTTCCTTTAGGAGTTGATTAGGACTTGAGGAATCAAATTGATTCATCCACTTGACTTTCCTCCATGGTTAGAGGTTAACTAAGTGGGAGCAATACACAATTCTCATCACAATTGAGAAGGATAACTAGGATAGGACTTCTAGTTCTCATATCTTGCCAAGAGCTTTGTTAGTTGTTAGTTTATTTCCTTTGCCATTTATAATTCTTGTCTATAATCTCAAAAACCCCAAAATAACTCACAACCAATAACAAGACACTTTATTGTAAATCCTTGGGAGAACGACCCGAGGTTTAAATACTTCGGTTTATAGATTTTAGGGGTTTGTACTTGTGACAAACAAATTTTTGTATGAGGGGATTATTGTTGGTTTAGAGACTATACTTCGACGAGATTTCATTTGTAAAATTCTAAACCGTCAAAAATCTAATCATCAATGACCTAGTGCACTTGCTGGTTAGTTGTGCGGAGTTGTGACTAAGTGTGATTCACGTTTGAGAGCGCTACCAAGTTATTAGAGCCATTGTTGATGATCACAATTTCGTGCACCATTTTCTCCTTTATCTTCACCATTTAGGACAATCTCTTTTAATTCAGTAGTTCTTTGGCCACTGAATGATTCTGTTAAATCATAATTCAAGATGAATAATATGAACTTATTTATTCTTTAATTGGGACAAGGTTTGAAGGCTTATGCTTATATCTTGAGTGCTATCCATTTCTATAAACACAGCCTGCAGATTCCCATAGATTTCTGATTTGCTGGCTTTCAGCTTTATGCTTTCTTCGACACTTTTAACCATATTTCTTCTTATCAACTACAATTAAGAATTTTAATATCAAATCTCAGATTCATTAATAAGACTTGCTGCTACCAATTCCGAATTCCAATGCTCATTTACCTACCTATTTTTTAGAATAGCTAGGCTCTTGGTGTGCAAGAGTGAAGAAAATTCCTGAGTGAACTAATGAAGCCACTAAATCAAACTTTGGGCCTTCTTAATTAGTAATAATTGGAGTATTTTTCACGCGATTAATGAGATCGGTTTGAAATTATAAACCACCATGAGAAGTATGAGTTTCTTGCCAAACTTAAACCTGTCATAATTTAATTTTTTTATCATTTTATTACTTTGTATACCCAATTTTAGTTTTCTATATATCCAAATAATTACTATCTTTTTATTTTGCTTTACTCAATGTCTATTAAAGAGAACAAACATTATACTACTTAATTTGATGTCACTTTATCTAAGAATGTATAAGTAGCAGTTGCGTGTGGGGTCCTGTACCTTAGCAGTTGCTTTGGATCTTCAAACGTATATAAAGAATTTGGGAGCTTCTAAGTTTCACCATGTTCCTTCACCAGCCATAGTTAAAGCCTCTCAAATCTAAAAAAAATGGAAAAAGAAACAGCTTTTCATGTTTTGTTTTTAGTTTGAATATGTTGATAAGAGAAGAGAAAATGGAGAGTTTGGTGATGAGTGGGAAGAAGCTTTGTGTGATGGTGTTATGTTTGTACTGAGTTCATGTAGTGACAGCTTCTGTTACATATGATCACAAAGCAATTGTTGTTAATGGGCAGAGAAAGATTTTATTTTCTGGTTCTATACACTACCCTAGAAGCACACCTCAGGCACTTTCTTTCTTAATTATGTTTTTCTTTTATTAATCATTCTTTTTAATTGTATTTTCTCATTGTTCATTGATGGGAAAATGCATGTAGATGTGGCCAGAGCTTATTCAAAAAGCTAAAGAGGGAGGGTTGGATTTTATTCAAACCTATGTGTTTTGGAATGGCCATGAACCTTCTCCAGGAAAAGTAATTCACTTTCCAAAAAGTTTGCAGGGTTTTTATTCTTTCATTTGAAAAAGAATTGGAAAGAAATTAAAACTAATATACTTTTGCTTTCAAAATATTTCAGTATTTTTTCGAGGATAGGTACAACTTAGTTAAGTTCGTCAAGGTAGTGTAGCAAGCTGGACTTTATGTTAATCTCCAAATTGGTCCCTACATATGTTCTAAATGGAACTTTAGGTAATGATCTTCATAATTTGGCTTATATTTCAATATAATATAAGGAGTGAAAGGAGATTATTCTAATGCTTATTGCTAAGTCAACACTTCTCTTTCAAGGTAACTTTGCAGCCATCTTGAAGGCAATGCATTCTTTTAGTGCCGAATCAGAAAAGGAGTTGAGCCTTTCAAACAGTGATTTCATTGTTGTGCGAAAGGTTTGTTTTCTCAGTTAATGTCATTGTACTATTATACTTTGTCTTCTATGTGAATATCCTCAAACATGCCAGGTGACTAGCTACTAAATGAGTTTGGTATTCTCTCAGCGACTACATAGTGAAATATAAGTTATCCATTTCTCATTTTGTGAGATTAAATCTCTACTATTGTCGACAATTGCTTCCTACTACTTATTTTTCTTTTATTTTTCTTCTAAAACATTTTTTCTTTTTGGTTAACTTTGCCTTGTCCTTCCAGTAAAAGACTTTTTAGGAATTAAGATTGCGGAGGAGTCGAAATGGAAGAATAGCATTCAGGGCTCAATAGGGGTGGTTAACTTGGCGTAATGCCCATAAGTACCAGATGGTCTTCGGAGGTTATTGCCTTGTTCCTATCACTGTCATTATTGGATTGCATTGACTTAATGATTCATAGAGTTTTAGTTATTAAGAGATAATAGACATCTTTCCAACACTCATTTTAATTCTGCAGATAAAAATAGAAATCAAGCAGAGCAGGATTAGAGTGACATCAAAAGTAAGCATATGATTCCTGATGGTACAAATTGAAAATGAACCTTTTTATATGTATATTTTTCTTGACAAATATATGTGCATCAAGTTAAGTAAGTTTTACTTACAAGAAATTGCTTATTCTTCCTCTGACCTATCCATTTAATAGCAAAGGTTGTAGAATTGATAAACAGTGCACTAGAGGAGACCTAAAGTTTTTGTTAGTGCAACAGCTGTTGTTTACTATGGTATGTTTATATGCCAAATCTTTTTCTCTATTGGTCGATTATTTTCTTGCTTATTGATTGATTGTTAACTGCTTTGGTCCACTCTTTAGAATCACTTGAATTGATAGAGAAGTATGCATGATTTTACATATAAAATGTCTTTCACTTCTTTTTACTGTTCAGGCACCAGTGAAACACAAGTGTTTGATGAACAAAGTCCATCAGGAAATGATTACTTGGCCGAGGTAAGAACATACAGATGTTTAAAATACTATTAAACTTGAATACTATCTGTAGTTCCTAAAATTCATTATATTTTTGTTTGTTTAATCTTCTATAACTAAATTGATACCTCTCTTCAAGATGTTTGCTGGTGGACGTATAGGCTCTGGAAAACAATGGTATATCCCGTATCTTCTAGTTGTTATTGATTGGTTCCCGGCTGCGTCTTAATTTTAGAAAGGCGCCATAATTAAGTTATTTTTCTTTCTTTTTGTACAGGTTTTCCTTCATTTGGATGACATTGTTAATTTAATATATGAAGCATTGATAAATCCCTCCTATGAAGGTAAACTCTTAACTCTCATATCTCCAAAGCAAAGTTTATTGAAATTTTGAAAAACCAAAAATTAGGGGATATAGAACATTGGCTAGCATAGATAGTTTGGATGGTGCAATTCTCATTTCTGACTTGTATGATTTGATTACCATGTTCATATATATCTTTGCAAGTGTGGCCATCATTTAGTAAAGAACAAAGAAGGTAGAGGTGAATTAATGATATCAGTCATTGATAGTTTTGAGTTTGATTTTTTAATTTTTATAATTGCGAATGTCATTATAGATATTTTTGTAAAAATTTTCTATATAATTATGCAGGATAATATTGAGAATGATAATGAAGATTAAGTTGATTATTATTATGGTTTATTAGCTAAGATAGAGTAGTGTTAGAAATGGATACATGTATGGTTGACTACTAATGACTTTTATTAGAAGATATTTATGTAGGATATGTTTTTCGTATAGTATTAGTAGTAAATTCTAAGTGGTATCATGGTTATTTTGATATGGCTATACTTATTTTAGTGTGAGATGTATGAATACTCACAATTAACTTCATTCTAGTACCTTTGGATCATTATTATAAATATATTTTGGTTAGAGATAATTTTTATTATTTAAAGAAATTAGTTAGTATAATTATGTATTTATTTTTATTTTATAATATTTAACTCATTTAATTAAACATACAGAATTATTATACATGTAATCATATTACTAAATATTATGTTGTATTAATAATTATTAGAATATATATATATATATATATATATATATATATATATATATAGAAAATAAAAAAATA
This sequence comes from Arachis hypogaea, assembly GCF_003086295.3. Lineage (NCBI taxonomy): Eukaryota > Viridiplantae > Streptophyta > Magnoliopsida > Fabales > Fabaceae > Arachis > Arachis hypogaea. The sequence continues at coordinate 38,421,006 of NC_092041.1, forward strand.
ATAAGGGACCTAAGGCTAAACTTATATACAGTAGCTATAGAATACAAAAAAAAAGAGGGACCTAAGGCTACACTTATAAACGGTAGCAATAGTATACAATGTGGCTACACTTTAAAGGTGATGTAGTAGCATTGAAAAGCGTAGCCTTTGGTCCTAGACAGCATCACTTGAAAAGCGCACCCTATTCCCAAATGTCAAAAGCGTAGCCCTTGGTGTAGAAAAGCGTAGCCTTTGAGAATAGGCAACGGCCGAATAGGAATCACCCCAAGAAAGCATAGCTGTAGCTCAGAAAGCGTAGTCGTAGCCTAAGACATCATTTTTTTCTACTTTTGGTACACTTTTCAAGTGTACCTGAATGGGTGTTTTTCTTGTAGTGTTATCTGAGCGAAGTACTTGGATTTTCTTATTGAATTGAGTTTGAATCATTTTGGTAGAAAGTAAAGAATTTATCAGGTACTTCAGATTTGTGTTTTAAAAAATATACCCAAGTCATGCGAGAGAAATCGTCCACAAATAACACAAATTATTGAAAATTATTATGGAAAATATGGGCTGGACCCCACATATCAGAGTGTATTAGTGGTGCACGAAATTGCAATCACACTTTTGCAACCCCGCACAACTAACCAGCAAGTGCACTGGGTCGTCCAAGTAATACCTTACGTGAGTAAGGGTCGATCCCACGGAGATTGTCGGCTTGAAGCAAACTATGGTTATCTTGTAAATCTTAGTCGGGATATCAATAATTATCAGGGTTGATTGTGAAAAGTAAAAGAACATGAAATAAGTACTTGTTTTGCAGTAATGGAGAACAGGTTGAGGTTTTGGAGATGCTCCATCTTCTGAATCTCTGCTTTCCTACTGTCTTCTTCTTCAAACACGCAAGGCTCCTTCCATGGCAAGCTGTATGCAAGGGTTTCACCGTTGTCAGTGGCTACCTCCCATCCTCTCAGTGGAAATGTTCAACGCACCCTGTCACGGCACGGCTATCCATCTGTCGATTCTCAATCAGGCCGGAATAGAATCCAGTGATTCTTTTGCGTCTGTCACTAACGCCCCGCCCTCAGGAGTTTGAAGCTCGTCACAGTCATTCAATCATTGAATCCTACTCAGAATACCACAGACAAGGTTAGACCTTCCGGATTCTCTTGAATGCCGCCATCAGTTCTAGCCTATACCACGAAGATTCTGGTTAAGGAATCCAAGAGATATCTACTCAATCTAAGATAGAACGGAGGTGGTTGTCAGGCACACGTTCATAGTTGAGAATATGATGAGTGTCACGGATCATCACATTCATCCGGGTTAAGAACAAGTGATATCTTAGAATGGAAGCAAGCATGATTGAATGAAAAACAGTAGTAATTGCATTAATCCATCAAGACACAGGAGAGCTCCTCACCCCCAACCATGGGGTTTAGAGACTCATGCCGTGAGAAGTACACCAAGAAACGTGTAAAGTGTCATGAGGTACAAATACAATGTCAAAAGATCCTATTAATAGTAAGCTAGTAACCTAGGGTATACAGAAATGAGTAAATGACGTAAAAATCCACTTCTGGGTCCACTTAGTGTGTGCTTGGGCTGAGCATTGAAGCTTTCATGTGTAGAGACTTTTTCTGGAGTTAAACGCCAGCTTTCATGCCAGTTTGGGCGTTTAACTCCAATTTTTATGCCAGTTCCAGCGTTAAACGCTGGGAATTCTGAGGCTGATTTGCAACGCCAGTTTGGGCCATCAAATCCCGGGCAAAGTATGGACTATTATACATTGCTGGAAAGCCCAGGATGTCTACTTTTCAATGCCGATGAGAGCGCGCCAATTGGGCTTCTGTAGCTCCAGAAAATCCACTTCGAGTGCAGGGAGGTCAGAATCCAACAGCATCTGCAGTCCTTTTCAGTCTCTGAATCAGATTTTTGCTCAGGACCCTCAATTTCAGCCAGAAAATACCTGAAATCACAGAAAAACACACAAACTTATAGTAAAGTCCAGAAAAGTAAATTTTAACTAAAAAGTAATAAAAATATACTAAAAACTAGTTAAAATATACTAAAAACATACTAAAAACAATGCCAAAAAGCGTACAAATTATCCGCTCATCACAACACCAAACTTAAATTGTTGCTTGTCCTCAAGCAACTGAAAATCAAATAAGATAAAAAGAAGAGAATATACTATAGACTCCAAAATATCAAGGAAACTCAGCTCCAATTAGATGAGCGGGACTAGTAGCTTTTTGCTTCCGAACAGTTTTGGCATCTCACTTTATCCTTTGAAGTTCAGAATGATTGGCATCTATAGGAACTCAGAACTCAGATAGTGTTATTGATTCTCCTAGTTAAGTATAATGATTCTTGAACATAGCCAGTGTATGAGTCTTGGCTGTGGCCCAAAGCACTCTGTCTTCCAGTATTACCACCGGATACATACATGCCAAGACACATACTTGGGTGAACCTTTTCAGATTATGACCCAGCTTTGCTAGAGTCCCCAATTAGAGGTGTCCAGGGTTCTTAAGCACACTCTTTTAGCCTTGGATCACAACTTTATTTCTTTCTTTTTCTTCTCTCTCTTTTTTTTGTTTTTTTTTTTTGAATCACTGCTTTTTCTTGCTTCAAGAATCAATCTAATGATTTTTCAGATCCTCAATAACAGTTCTCTTTTTTCCTCATTCTTTCAAGAGCCAACAATTTTAACAATCTCACAACAACAAATTCAAAAGACATATGCACTGTTCAAGCATTCATTCGGAAAACAAAAAAATATTGTCACCACATCAAACTAATTCAACTAGTTTCCAAGATAAATTTGAAATCCTGTACTTCTTGTTCTTTTGTGATTAAAGCATTTTTCATTTAAGAGAGGTGATGGATTCATAGGACATTCATAGCTTTAAGACATGAATTTTAAATTTTATTAATTATGAATTAAGAACAAGACTCAAAAATAGATATAAGATGAGACTAAAAAAATAGAAAAAAAAATTTAAATAGGCTCCTAATGATAGAGGTTTTCACAGAGTTAGGACTCAACAACCTTGATTTTGAGAAGTGGATGCTCCCTCAAATTGAGGGGAGAATTTTTGGCGTTTCAGTTCTTGAAGTTCACGCCCCTGCTTCTCTTGTTCCTTCAGCAATTTGCAGAGCATGCAATTCTGATTCTGCTGTTCTTCCTTAAGTTGCTCCATAGTTTCTTGCAACTTGGTGATAGATGCTTCTAGGCTGGCCCAGTAGCCAATTTCAGGAAATTCAGGGAGGAAATCCTGTGCCCTCCTTTTGATAGAGTTGTCTTGCATTTGTCCTTCCATTGACTTCTTGGTGATTGGATGTTCAATGGGTATGAATTCACCTACTCCCATCTTTACCCCAGCCTCTTTACAGAGCAAGGAGATCAAGCTTGGGTAAGCCAGTTTGGCCTCAGTGGAATTCTTATTTGCAATTGTGTAGATCTCACAAGCAATCAGATGATGAACCTCCACTTCTTTTCCAAGCATGATGCAATGAATCATCACTGCTCTCTTGATAGTGACCTCAGAACGGTTGCTAGTGGGCAAGATGGAACACCCAATAAAGTCTAGCCAACCTCTTGCAATTGGTTTGAGGTCTCCCCTCTTGAGTTGGTTTGGGACACCCTTTGAATTGGTTATCCACTTAGTTCTAGGGAGGCATATGTCTTCTAGAACTTGATCCAACCCTTTATCTGCTCTCACCATTCTCCTATTAAAGGATTCAGGATCATCTTGCAGTTGAGGCAATTTGAAGATTTCTCTTATTTTGTCCAGATGGAAGTAGATAACTTTCCCTCTGACCATGGTTCTGTAAGTATGGTAAGCAGTTCCAGTCATTCTCTGTTTATCTGTCAGCCACAGATTTGAGTAGAATTCCTGAACCATATTTCTTCCAACCTTTATCTTAGGATTGGAAAGAACTTCTCATCCTCTGTTTCGAATTTGCTCTTGGATCCCCGGATATTCATCTTCTTTCAGATCAAATTTAACTTCCGGGATCACTGACCTCAGACCCATTATTTTGTGATAATGGTCTTCATGTTCTTTGGTTGAGAACTTCTCTTGATTCCAAAGATTCTTTGGATTATTCTCTTTCTTTCCTCTTAAATTGGTTTGTTTTCCCTTAGGAGCCATGATCTTGATGAATCTTGGCTTAGTGATCACAGAAAAGCACACCAAACTTAGAGGTTTGCTTGTCCTCAAGCAAAAGAAAGGAAGGAAGAGAGAGAGGAGAAGAGCAAATTCGAATGGTGTGGGGGAATGAGGAGGCCGAACGTGTTTTTATAAGGGGGGAGAAGAGATTTCGAAAAATTGGAAGGAGATTTGAGAAGATGTGGAGAGATTTGAGAGAAGGGTGAGTTTTTGAACAAGATTTGGGATTGATTTGAGAGAGATTTGAAGAATGATTTTGATTTTTGAAGATTTGAAGGTGAATGATGAAAGGTTGAAATGTGTTTATGTAGAAAAGTATGGGTCAAAAAAAGAAAGTTTGAAAAAATTTGATCGAAAAGCAAAATCTTGGTCCCCCACCTTTCTGGCGTTAAACGCCCAGAATGGCATCCATTCTGGCATTTAACGCCCATTTGCTAGCCAATGTGGGCGTTTAACGCCCAGCCAGGTGCCCTGGCTGGCGTTAAACGCCAGAATTCCCTTTGTCACTGGGCGTTTTGCTAAACGCCCAGGATGCTGCACACCTGGCGTTAAACGCCCAGAATGGTGCCCATTCTGGCGTTTAACGCCCAAAATGGCACCCTTACTGGCGTTAAACGCCCAGAATGGTGCCCATTCTGGCGTTTAACGCCCAAAATGCCCCTTACTGGCGTTTTTTTGCCAGTAAGCTCTTTTTCTCTGCTTTTTGCACTGAATCCTTCTGTAACTCTGTGAATTCCTTCAATTTTGATAATTGCCTCTGTAGAAATAAAACATATAACCTGCTAATGACTGGGTTGCCTCCCAGCAAGCGCTTCTTTACTGTCTTTAGCTGGACCTTCACTGAGAATCACTCAAGTCTCAGTTTTGAGCATTCTTGCTCAAAATTGTTTTCAAGATAATGCTTGATCCTCTGTCCATTAACAATGAACTTTTTGTCAGACTCAGCATCCTGGAGCTCAACATATCCATATGGTGATACTCCTGTAATCACATACGGACCCCTCCAACGAGATTTAAGCTTTCCTGGGAACAATCTGAGCCTAGAGTTGAATAGCAGAACTTTTTGTCCTGGCTCAAAGACTCTTGATGACAACTTTTTGTCATGCCACTTCTTTGCCTTTTCCTTATAAATTTTTGCATTTTCAAAGGCATTGAGTCTAAACTCCTCTAGCTCATTTAGTTGGAGCAATCTTTTTTCACCAGCTAACTGAGCATCCATGTTTAGGAACCTGGTTGCCCAGTAGGCTTTATGTTCCAGTTCCACAGGCAGATGACAGGCCTTCCCATACACCAATTGGTATGGGGAGGTTCCTATAGGAGTCTTGAATGCTGTTCTGTATGCCCACAGAGCATCATCCAAACTCTTTGCCCAATCCTTTCTTCGGGCTATCACAGTCGGTTCTAGGATTCTTTTTAGCTCTCTGTTAGAGACTTCAGCTTGCCCATTTGTCTGTGGATGATACGGAGTTGCCACTTTGTGGCTAATTCCATATCTGACCATAGCAGAGTATAGCTGTCTATTGCAGAAATGAGTGCCCCCATCACTGATTAGTACTCTGGGAACACCAAACCTGCTGAAGATGTGTTTCTGGAGGAATTTCAACACGGTCTTGGTATCATTAGTGGGTGTAGCAATTGCTGCTACCCACTTAGATACATAGTCTACTGCCACCAGAATGTAAGTGTTTGAGTATGATGGTGGGAATGGACCCATGAAGTCAATTCCCCATACATCAAACAATTCAATCTCTAATATCCCTTGTTGAGGCATGGCATATCCGTGAGGCAAGTTACCAGCTCTTTGGCAACTGTCACAGTTACGCACAAACACTCAGGCATCTTTATAGAGAGTAGGCCAGTAGAAGCCACATTGGAGGACTTTAGTGGCTGTTCGCTCACTTCCAAAATGTCCTCCATACTGTGATCCATGGCAATGCCATAGGATCCTTTGTGCTTCTTCTCTGGGTACACATCTACGGATCATTCCGTCTGCACATCTCTTAAAGAGATATGGCTCATCCCATAGGTAGTACTTGGCATCTGAAATTAATTTCTTTCTTTGCACTCTGCTGTACTCCTGGGGTATAAACCTCACAGCTTTATAATTTGCAATATCTGCAAACCATGGAGCTTCCTGAATGGCAAAGAGTTGCTCATCCGGGAAAGTCTCAGAGATCTCAGTAGAAGGGAGGGACGCCCCAGCTACTGGTTCTATTCGGGACAGATGATCCGCTACTTGGTTATCTGTCCCTTTTCTGTCTCTTATTTCTATATCAAACTCTTGCAGAAGCAACACCCATCTTATAAGCCTGGGTTTTGAATCCTTCTTTGTGAGTAAGTATTTAAGAGCAGCATAGTCAGTGTACACAATCACTTTGGATCCCACTAGATAGGATCTAAACTTGTCAATGGCATAGACCACTGCAAGTAACTCTTTTTCTGTGGTTGTGTAATTCTTCTGTGCATCATTTAGAACACGGCTGGCATAATAAATGACGTGCAGAAGCTTGTTATGCCTTTGTCCCAACACTGCACCAATGGCATGGTCACTGGCATCACACATTAGTTCAAATGGCAATGTCTAGTCTGGTGCAGAGATGACTGGTGCTGTGACCAGCTTGGCTTTCAGGGTCTCAAATGCCTGCATGCACTGTGTGTCAAACACAAATGGTGTGTCAGCAGCTAGCAGATTACTCAGAGGTTTTGCAATTTTCGAAAAATCCTTTATAAACCTTCTGTAGAATCCTGCATGCCCCTGAAAGCTTCTGATTGCCTTAACATTGGCAGGTGGTGGTAATTTTTCAATTACCTCTACCTTTGCCTTATCCACCTCTATTCCCCTGCTTGAAATTTTGTGTCCAAGGACAATTCCTTCAGTCACCATAAAGTGACATTTCTCCCAGTTTAAAACCAGGTTAGTCTCTTGGCACCTTTTCAGGACAAGTGCTAGGTGGTTAAGACAGGAGCTGAATGAGTCTCCATATACTGAGAAGTCATCCATGAAGACTTCCAGGAATTTCTCCACCATATCAGAGAAGATGGATAACATGCATCTCTGAAAGGTTGCAGGAGCATTACACAGACCAAAAGGCATCCTCCTGTAGGCAAACACGCTAGAAGGGCAAGTAAATGCTGTTTTCTCTTGGTCCTGAGGATCTACTGCAATTTGGTTGTAACCTGAATAGCCATCCAAAAAGCAGTAATAATCATGACCAGCTAGTCTTTCTAGCATTTGGTCTATGAATGGTAAAGGAAAATGATCCTTTCTGGTGGCTGTATTGAGCCTTCTGTAGTCAATACACATACGCCACCCTGTGACTGTCCTTGTAGGAACCAGTTCATTTTTTTCATTATGAACCACTGTCATGCCTCCTTTTTTTGGGACAACTTGGACAGGGCTCACCCAGGGGCTATCAGAAATAGGATAAATAATCCCAGCCTCTAGTAATTTAGTGACCTCTTTCTGCACCACCTCCTTCATGGCTGGATTTAGCCTCCTCTGCGGTTGGACCACAGGTTTGGCATTATCCTCCAACAGGATCTTGTGCATGCATCTGGCTGGGCTAATGCCCTTAAGATCACTTATGGACCACCCAAGAGCTGTCTTGTGTGTCCTTAGCACTTGAATCAGTGCTTCCTCTTCCTGCGGATCTAAAGTAGAGCTTATAATCACTAGAAAAGTGTCACCCTCTCCCAGAAATGCATACTTCAGGGATGGTGGTAGTGGTTTGAGTTCAGGTTTGGGAAGCTTATCTTCCTCCTGAGGAATTTTCGAAAATTCCTTTGTTTCCTCTGACTCTTCTTGATCAGGCTGAGCATCTTTGAAGATGTCCTCAAGCTCTGATTCTAGACTTTCAGTCATATTGATTTCTTCCACCAGAGAGTCAATAATGTCAGCGTCCATGCAGTCATTTGGTGTGTCTGGATGCTGCATAGCTTTTACAGCATTCAACTTGAACTCATCCTCATTGACTCTCAGGGTTACTTCCCCTTTTTGTACATCAATGAGAGTTCGTCCAGTTGCTAGGAAAGGTCTTCCTAGAATGAGAGTTGCACTCTTGTGCTCCTCCATTTCCAACACCACAAAGTCAGTTGGAAAGGCGAATGGCCCAACCTTGATGATCATGTCCTCTATTATGCCTGATGGATACTTAATGGAGCCATCAGCAAGTTGGAGGCATATCCTGGTTGGCTTGACTTCTTCAGTCAACCCAAGCTTTCTGATAGTGGATGCAGGTATTAGATTGATACTTGCTCCAAGGTCACACAGGGCTGTCTTGGTGCAAGCACCTTCTAATGTGCATGGTATCATAAAGCTTCCTGGATCTTGAAGCTTTTCTGGTAAGCTTTTTAAAATGACTGCACTGCATTCTTCAGTGAGAAATACTTTTTCAGTTTCTCTCCAATCCTTCTTATGACTTAAGATTTCTTTCATGAACTTAGCATAAGAAGGTATTTGCTCAAGTGCCTCTGCAAACGGAATCTTTATTTCAAGAGTCCTTAGATAGTCTGCAAAGCGGGCAAATTGCTTATCCTGTTCCGCTTGGCGGAGTTTCTGAGGATAAGGTATCTTGGCTTTATATTCTTCAACCTTAGATGCTGCAGGTTTATTCCTTACAGAAGTGGTTGAAGAAGCCTTTTTAGAGGGATTACTGTCAGCACTCTCAGGTGTCTGATCCTCCCTTGGCGTCTGAACGCCAGAATTGGGTGAAGATTGGGCGTTTAACGCCAACTTCTCTCCCTTCTCTGGCATTTGAACGCCAGAACTGGGCAGGGAATGGGCGTTTAACGCCAGCTTTCCTCCCTTTCTGGCGTTTGAACGCCAAAAGTAATCCTCTCTGGGCTCTTACTGTCCTCAGAGGGATTTTGAACAGTGGTTTGGTTATCCTTTGTCAATTGTTCCTTATTTGGCTTCTTGCTACCTTGAGCAGTGTTATTCAATGTCTTCCCACTCCTTAGTTGAACTGCTTGACATTCTTCTGTTATCTGTTTAGATATCTGCTGTTTTGCTTGATTCAACTGCAGTTCTATGTTCTTGTTAGCAGTTTTAGTTTCATGGAGCATCTCTTTAAATTCTGCTAACTGTTTTGTCATCAGGTGTAATTGTTGATTAAGCTCAATCATCTGTTCTTGAGGATTAGGATCAGTGGCTACTGCCATGACTTCCTCTTTTAGAGAGAACTCATTGCCAGAGTACAAATATTGATTTCTAGCAACAGTGTGTATAAGCTCTTGAGCCTCTTCAATTGTCTTCCTCATGTGTATAGATCCACCAGCTGAGTGGTCTAAAGACATCTGAGCTTTTTCTGTAAGCCCATAGTAGGAGATGTCTAACTGTACCCACTCTGAAAACATTTCAGAGGGGCATTTTCTTAGCATACCTCTATACCTCTCCCAGGCATTATAAAGGGATTCATTATCCTCTTGTTTAAAGCCTTGGATGTCCAGCCTTAGCTGTGTCATCCTCTTTGGAGGGTAAAAGTGATTCAGGAATTTGTCTGATAACTGTTTTCATGTCTTTATGCTTGCTGTAGGTTGGTTATTCAACCACCTCTTAGCTTGATCTTTTACAGCAAATGGAAACAGTAATAGTCTGTAGACATCCTGATCCACCTCTTTATCACGTACTGTGTCAGCAATTTGTAAGAACTGTGCCAGAAACTCAGTAGGCTCTTCCTGTGGAAGACCGGAATACTGGCAATTTTGCTGCACTATGATAATGAGTTGAGGATTTAGCTCAAAGCTGCTTGCTTTGATGGGAGGTGTACAGATGCTACTCCCATATGCAGCTGTAATGGGGTTAGCATAAGACCCCAGAGTCCTTCTGGACTGTTCAATTCCACTTAGGTCCATGATGGATAAAGGGAAATGATATGGATTGCAAATAGATAAAAATATATTTTTTTTTGAATTAACCGAAAAATAAAATAAAAACAAAAGGAAAATAAAATAAAAATTCGAAAATTAAAAGAAAATAAGATCAAAGAAAATTGAAAACTGAATCAATTAGTTAATTAAAAAGATTTTGAGATTAGCAATTAGAAAGATATGATTGAAAAATTTTTATGAAAAAGATTTGATTTTTGAAATGAGGAAAGAGAAAAACAACAAAATGACACCAAACTTAAAATTTTTAGAAAATCAAACACAAATTTTCGAAAATTTTAAAGGAAAAACACAAAGAGGACACCAAACTTAGAATTTTTACGGATCAAAAAGGGGCTAAAGACATGCAAATTCGAAAATTAGAAGAAAAACAAAAGCATGCAATTGACACCAAACTTAAAATATGAAACTAGACTCAACTAAAAGACTCTAAACCAACAAAAATAAAACAGTCCTAATCTAAGCAACAAGATAAGCCGTCAGTTGTCTAAACTCGAACAATCCCCGGCAACGGCGCCAAAAACTTGGTGCACGAAATTGCAATCACACTTTTGCAACCCCGCACAACTAACCAGCAAGTGCACTGGGTCGTCCAAGTAATACCTTACGTGAGTAAGGGTCGATCCCATGGAGATTGTCGGCTTGAAGCAAGCTATGGTTATCTTGTAAATCTTAGTCGGGATATCAATAATTGTCAGGGTTGATTGTGAAAAGTAAAAGAACATGAAATAAGTACTTGTTTTGCAGTAATGGAGAACAGGTTGAGGTTTTGGAGATGCTCCATCTTCTGAATCTCTGCTTTCCTACTGTCTTCTTCTTCAAACACGCAAGGCTCCTTCCATGGCAAGCTGTATGCAAGGGTTTCACCGTTGTCAGTGGCTACCTCCCATCCTCTCAGTGGAAATGTTCAACGCACCCTGTCACGGCACGGCTATCCATCTGTCGGTTCTCAATCAGGCCGGAATAGAATCCAGTGATTCTTTTGCATCTGTCACTAACGCCCCGCCCTCAGGAGTTTGAAGCTCGTCACAGTCATTCAATCATTGAATCCTACTCAGAATACCACAGACAAGGTTAGACCTTCCGGATTCTCTTGAATGCCGCCATCAGTCCTAGCCTATACAACGAAGATTCTGGTTAAGGAATCCAAGAGATATCTACTCAATCTAAGATAGAACGGAGGTGGTTGTCAGGCACACGTTCATAGTTGAGAATATGATGAGTGTCACGGATCATCACATTCATCCGGGTTAAGAACAAGTGATATCTTAGAATGGAAGCAAGCATGATTGAATGAAAAATAGTGGTAATTGCATTAATCCATCAAGACACAGCAGAGCTCCTCACCCCCAACCATGGGGTTTAGAGACTCATGCCGTGAGAAGTACACCAAGAAACGTGTAAAGTGTCATGAGGTACAGATACAATGTCAAAAGATCCTATTAATAGTAAGCTAGTAACCTAGGGTATACAGAAATGAGTAAATGACGTAAAAATCCACTTCTGGGTCCACTTAGTGTCTGCTTGGGCTGAACATTGAAGCTTTCATGTGTAGAGACTTTTTCTGGAGTTAAACGCCAGCTTTCATGCCAGTTTGGGCGTTTAACTCCAATTTTTATGCCAGTTCCAGCGTTAAACGCTGGGAATTCTGAGGCTGATTTGCAACGCCAGTTTGGGCCATCAAATCTCGGGCAAAGTATGAACTATTATACATTGCTAGAAAGCCCAGGATGTCTACTTTCCAATGCCGTTGAGAGCGCGCCAATTGGGCTTCTGTAGCTCCAGAAAATCCACTTCGAGTGCAGGGAGGTCAGAATCCAACAGTATCTGCAGTCCTTTTCAGTCTCTGAATCAGATTTTTGCTCAGGACCCTCAATTTCAGCCAGAAAATACCTGAAATCACAGAAAAACACACAAACTCATAGTAAAGTCCAGAAAAGTGAATTTTAACTAAAAACTAATAAAAATATACTAAAAACTAGTTAAAATATACTAAAAACATACTAAAAACAATGCCAAAAAGCGTACAAATTATCCGCTCATCAATTAGAAAAAAACTAGAATTGACTCTAGTGTTGGTTGGAGGAAAAGAAACTGTGATTTTTTGCACAAATACAAGTTTCACATTTGAAGGGTTCAGTACTACTTGTAAAAAGACTAGGAAATAGAAACTTGAGGTACCCAAATGAAAGGATGTCCGAGACGCCTGTGCCATAACCAAAGTTGTCGAGTAACCGTTCCGTGAGCAAGCATGGCATGACCCTGGTGTGCTACTTCATCAACGTAGTAAAGGCCCTCTCGCTTAGTACCACGCCCAATGATCTCTTTCGTAAGAATGTCCTGTAAAAGACTAAAGGTAGAGTACATGAGTACAACACAATTTAGTTCCTTTGTTACTTGGCTAACATACAATAATTTTGATGATAGTGCAGGGACATAGAGGCAATTTTTTAATTTCAATTTTTCTGAACAAGTAATGGAGCCTCTCCTTTAACATCAATTAATTCTCTACTAGCTGTTTCAATATGGACTTTTGAAGGTATAGTCAAGCTGTTAAAATTATGGAGGTCATGAGTCATAGTATCGGTAGCTCCACAATCGAAAATCCATTCATTTATCTTTTTAATTGGATTCTGATTTTGGGTCTCCCACTATATTGGGTCGCGGTCTGGTTGAGCAGCCAAGGAGTTCAGTAGTCCTTGCCCTTACCGCCGCTACTGCCTTGCCATAGTGACTTACTTCCTCTTTTCTGGCCTCGTCAACGCTGATGGTGACCTCTGCTCACAGTGGTGGCTCCCTTACTCTGATTTCTTGATGACTTGGGATTATTTTTCCACCAATTTGGGTAACCCACAATATTAAAGCAGTTTTCTTTGGTGTGTTTCTTCTTTCTTCTTCCACCGATTGCTTTTTCATCAGAGTTTCCCAGAATGAATAATCATATCCGTTTAGTTTGAAACTAATCGACAAATTGTCAGAATTAGTTTGTGATGATCGCATTTCAAAACTCTTGCGTAGCATATTTGCAATTTGTAAAGAAATGGTTGATTTTGAGTCCTAGAACCTAACTCTGCTCTAATACCATGTTACCATGGTACAAAGAGTTTAGGAAAGAAACGAAGAATTATATAGAAAAGTATTATTTTTGTTATTAATATTTTTCATCTGTGGTTACAAGGTTCTTACCAATATATAGACTAAGAGTACGCTAAGAATACGTTCATTATGAAATAATATCCTAATAAATTATATTAATTTTTTTAATCATCTTTAATATTTTCTTAATTTTGTTCTCTACTTATGCTATTCTAATAAAAAAGACGTGATTTTGTTGTTTGTTCTGATTAGATTACACAAATTAGAATTAGAATTTGGAAAGAGAGAGAAACGAGTGGGGATATGTGACAACGTTCTGCTTCTGACCCTTTTGGATTTTTACCCGTTTGGATATTTTTCCTGTGGGGATCAAAACGACAACGTTTTGATGCGGAATGACAAACCCGATCCTTCAAAAATTTGGATAAATTCACTTGATTTACCAATTAAGTAATAGTTCGACCAATTTTTTTTATCAATGTTTTGGGGGTAAATCACCCATATAAACTAAGTTGGGAAAAAATTTATGTGATTCAACCAAATTAATAATCATTACAGAATTCAACCAGCATTTCTATGTAATTCGAATTACACACACGCACACCAACTAATTCGAATAAACCTGATTCGAATTACATACACTAATTCAAATCAGGGTGATTCGAATTACACACGCTTAGGGGTGTCAGGCGAGGAAGCCCGCCCGCCGGAAGCCCGCTCTCTGGCGGGCTGGCCCGCCCCGCCCCGCCTATTCAGGCGGTCCCAAAATCCTAGCCCGTCCCGTCTAATGGCGGGCTGGCGAGCTGGCGGGCTAAGCTCGCCTAATTAGTTTTTTTTTTTAATAAGAAAAAATATCTTCTATTTAAATCAATATAAATCGGGCTAAACCCGCCTAATTAATTGTTTTTTTTAGAAGAACATATCTAATATCTTCTATTTAAATCAATATAAATACAAATATTAAATATAAATAGTCTTCAAAGGATATAAATAGTCTTCAAAGTAAATAAATATAATCCAATTATCCAAAATACTCAAGTCATAGTTATAAATAGTCCCATAGACAAAATAAATATATAATCCAAAGTCCAAAAACATAATTATAAATAGTCTTCAAAGCAAATTAGACTTAATTCAATACACTTAATTTTCATCTTCATCTTCATATAAGTCAATAACATTATTGGAACCAACTCCTGAAGAATAGCCTTCTCCTTTTGCAATATCTTCCTGATCTTTATCTTCCTCTAGAAAAAAGTAAATAAATATATTAGCAAAATAGTACATAATAATGTTCAAAATCACTCAAATATGTATGTCATAAATATAATATACCAAAATCATCATATCCACGTATCCAATTTCTGGTGCAAATCACCGCTTCAACATTATCTGACAACAAACGACTTCTATACTTATTCAAAACATGAGAACCCATGCTAAATGCAGATTCTGAAGCCACGGTAGTAATAGGAATGCTCAACAAATCTCGTGCCATTAGTGATAGTGTTGGAAAACGATGATGGTTGTCTTTCCACCATTGCAAAACATCAATGATTGCATCATTGCAAAATAATGTTGCCTCACTCAAATAAATACCCAGTTGGTTCTTTCCACTTTTCACTTCAACTTCTTGATTACGGGACATCAAATCCTTTGCATTACAAACAATATATGAATCAAAAAGCATGAAAAATAAAAAACACATATAATCAAGTAGATAAAAATACTTACACCAACAATTTTAATAAGCTGAGTTCCAATTGCAGAAGATGTTGCTTGAGAAAAATTACTTGAAAGTTGGGAAGAACTCTCTACAGTTGTAGAGGAATTTTGGTCATAAACCTCAAAAAGCTTGTATAACTTACTCTTCACAAGCTCCACTTTGTCTTTAGCACTAATAGGATCAATCTCATTATAGCAATGAACCAAAGTGTTGAGTTTAAATCTAGGATCAAGAACTGCCCCAAATGCAAGAACAACACTGTATTCTTCCCAATATTTATTGAACTTAATCATCATTTTTTCTCCCATGTTCCTTATAAGCACTTCATCATTCTTCAAACTATTCATTAAAATCAGCTGGATTTGCCAAACTTGTAAAAAATACAAGTTGGATGTTGGGTAAGAACTTCCAGACATCAACTTGGTAGTTTCGTAAAATGGTAACAAGAAATCACATATCTTTTCAGTTCTTCTCCACTCATCTGATGAAGGACAAAACTCCCTAAACCCAGCTTCTTTTATTTTATACATTTCAAAAGCTTTCTTGTAAGGAATAGCACTTGCAAGCATTGCATAAAGTGAATTCCACCTAGTAGGAACATCTAAACATAATGCAGTCGTATACTCAAGTCCCTCAATATCTTCAAAACATTCTTTAAACTTAACCATTCGACTTTCAGATTTTCTCAGAAACTTAATACCCTCTCTAATCTTAGACACTGCATCACCACATATTTTCATTCCATCTTGGACAATAAGATTTAAAATATGAGCAGAGCAACGAACATGAAAGAATTCACCACCACACAACAATGAACCATGCACATCCAAAGTACTTTTCAAGTGTTCAACACAAGTATCATTAGAAGAAGCATTATCCAAAGTAATGGAAAAAATCTTTTTATCAACTTTCCACTCAGTCAAAAGCGTAAAGATTTTAGAAGATAATTCAAATCCTGTGTGAGGAGGAGGCATATGACAAAAATTGAGAATTTTACTCTGTAATTTCCAGTTCTCATCAACAAAATGTGCAGTCAAACATATAAACCCCTCATTGGAACTGGAAGTCCAAAGATCAGATGTTAAGCAAATTCTATTTGGAATGGAAACTTAAATTTTTTTAAGTTTCGCAGCTTCTCTTTTGTAAACTTTCACTATGTCAGCTTTAACCGTATTCCTAGAAGGAAGTTTCAAAGTTGGACTAATATATTTCACCCAATTTCTAAATCTCCTATCAGCAACCATATTAAAAGGCTTATCCCCAGCAACTACATACCCAGCAAACATATCTCTAGCCACTCCTGAATCAATCTTAGGTGAACCCATTTTAAGTTGCAATTCTGCTATAGTCTGACCAATATCTTCATGCTTAATTTGAGTACAACTATCAAGATGCCGTTTTATAGTAGAAGTGCCATATCGCTTACCTCCAACTTTAAACACTTTCTTGCATCCTTTACACTCAGCACATTCTACTCCATCCTTATCTGGACCGAGCTTTTTGAAAAAATTCCAAACATCAGAGGTTGCTGGTCTCAGCCTTTTCGAACTAGGTTCATCAACCTCGACCGGAGCAGCCTCAGAACCACTCCAGTGGTAACAAGATTACTCACAGTTTCAGAATTCATATTTCCTGAAATAAAAGTAAATGTAAATTGTTTATATGAACTAGGTTTTTCAACCATTAGCAAATCATACAAAAAACAGCAAGTATTCAGTCATAATCAAAACTCAACCATTATGAAGTATATTCAAAACTCAACCATTATCAAATTCAAGCATTTAACCAACAATCAACCATTATCAAGTATATTTAAAAATTGAATACTCATCTAGTTAGAACAATTTAGCACATTAACTTAAATGCATATTTTAACAACGAAATAAATTGTCCCGCAATCAATGTATAGTCAAATACTGTTATTTTTCTTAAGAACTGGTACCACCCTCAAATCTCAATTACAACCAGTTGACCTTTGCCAGGGAAAAATTTTAATTTATAAACCATAACTCAAAGTTATCTTATTTAACTTAATGTTTATAATTTCATACATATAACATTTATAATTACACACTTATTACATCTAATATTATTCAATTTTAAACCTTGGCAAGGGAAAAATTTTAATTTATAATGTTTACTGAAACAAAATAGGAGGAAAAATCTTAAAAGAAAAATAATCCCCAACTGTGAGATTCTAACAAATTTAGAACTGAATTATATGAAAACAACATCCAATCAAAGCTAAATTTATTGGGAACTAAATTTCAAAGACTCTGTATTCTAACAACAATCATAAAGGATTAAGTACCTTGGAGCCAAGTTTGGATCTGCCACATGAAATCTTTCACCAGTTTTTGGGAGGGGATAGTAGTCTAGAAGAAAGGTTTTTGAGGGATCAATATGTTCACTCAATTCCTCTAATTGATCATCAGTGAAAAGCTGTCTAAGAACAGCCCCACCAGTGTTTGAAGCACCGCCAATAAGCCATTTATCATCGAGGCGATGGCTATACACACCAAACCTTGAATCCTCAATTCTTGTGTTACTCAATAGCTTAATAGCAAGTGTTGAACCCAGAGAAGTAACCTATTCAACAAGAATATGATTGGAAAACAAGCTTTAGTTTAATAATTGAGAATAGGATGAATGAATGTCTAATCAAATGGCCTAGGAGAAAGATTTAGATGCAAAATAATGATATAGATGAATAATGGAACAAGATATTTAACATTCTTGAAGCTGAAGTTTCTTATATAACAAGATTAAGTTGTCTATAATGAGAGTATGGCAGATCATGAATACTTGTGATTAAAGAAAAGTTGGAAGTTTAAAAAACTTACTGCTTGACCTGGCACTCATAATCAAAACTCAACCATTATGAAGTATATTCAAAACTCAACCATTATCAAATTCAAGTATTTAACCAACAATCAACCATTATCAAGTATATTTAAAAATTGAATACATGATGGATCCATAAAAATTGAGCAATTAATCTATTATCAAATTCACCACTTGGGTGCTAAAAACTGCACTAACAACTGCATAGACAGCTGCATTTGATGTAACAACAGAACAAAAAAAAAGGATTAGTTGCATCTGAATTGAAAGAATATGTACAATAGGTATGAGTTAACCACCAGAATGACAAATTCAAAGAATATGTCTTCTGTTTTTTTTATAATGACAGTGAGCTCAATAACTCAGATATTTCTTCTCATCAATAAAATTGTTCAATTCTCTTAAGATAACTCCACCCTTTTTCTGTACATAATAAATAACAACACCATGCACCTTCACTTAGCAACACACACTATAAATTACAATCATCAAGTATATCATATATCAACTTGTGTTAATAATTTGAAAACAAAGAATTAGTTACAAATATGTGTTCAGGACTTCAGGTAATAGCATTAGCAAAGGTTAGAGTTGTGCAGACCTTGAAGGATCAAGGAGACAAGCAGGCAGCAGCCGTGACCGAGAGCGTGGAGTAGCCGTGACCGAGAGCGAGGAGCAGCCGTGACCGAGAGCGAGGAGCAGCAGATTCAGAGGACAAGTCACGACTCACAAGACCCAGGAGCCCAGGACCGAGACCAGCAGGCAGCAGCGACGACAGCCAGACAGAGGTGAGAACGTAACTCTGAAGTTCGAGCTGAGGTCGCTGGACGATGGAATTGAGAGACTGAGAGTGACGGTGAGGAGCTTAGGATGACCGAGTGAGAGACTGAGAGTGGCGGTGAGGAACTGAGGAACTGAGGAACTGAGACTGAGGAACCGAGTGAGAGGCTGAGATCCATCGAGAAAACTGGAGAGTGGAGACGAGACGACTGAGTGTCTGGGTGCTGCGGTGCTGCCGTCTGCCGAGGAACTGAGAGGAGAGGACCGAGGAGTGAGAGTGAGCCAACTGCAATGGGGATTAGGGATTGGGGAATGGCCGAATGGAGATTCAATTTAGGGTTTCAGCCGTTTAGGTGGGTGGGGAATGGGGATTGGGTCGGGTCGGGTCGGGTGGGGTGGGTTCATGGGTTCTGGGTCTGGGTTCATGGGTAATGGGTTCAGCCCAAAAAAAAAACCTTCAGCCCGCCGGGGCAGCCCGCCCCGCCCCGCCAAAGCCCACGGTTTAAGCGGTTTGGGTTAGGCGGGCTTTTGTCTTACGGCGGTCCCAAATTTCCAGCCCAGCCCGCTTTTTTTGGCGGGTTACGCGAGCTGGCCCGGCGGATTAAGGCCCGTTTGCCACCCCTACACACGCTACACATCGTAATTCGAATTGGTCAGATTCGAATTATTCATGATTTAATTCTGCCCATTCTTTTATTAAAAAAATAATAATTTATTAAAAAATTTAATAATTTAAAAGTTAAAAAAATATATTTTATTTCATGCATTAAAAAAAAGCTAACAAAATATTTAATTACGAGACTTCTTTAAAATATTAATGGGCTATCAATTCGAATTTCATACAATACTCTTTTGTCCATTTTTAATAGTTCATGAATATTTTTTAATAAAATTTTTTAATAAATTTATTTAAATTATACCACAAAAAATATTTTATTCTATATAAAATAATTTAAAAAATGGCTTAAAAGATGTTAGGAGTACTATAAAAATTTATAATGTTCTAATGACTTAGGATATTAAAAAAATACTCTAGATAGTCAATAATAATTTAAAAATTAAAAAATATATTTTTATCATGTATTTACCTAAATTATTAAAATATTACAAACTTTTATAATACTCCTAACATTTTTTAAGCCATTTTTTAAAATTATTTTGTATAAAATAAAAAGTATTTTAAACTATTTTAGATTGTAACGATTTTTCTTTTGAATAATTCACGTAAATTTTTCACCACCATAATTTATATAGGTGATTTGCCCAATATTTTGCAAGATAATTTTAGACATCAATCAAACCGACTAAAAAAATTGATTTTTAGTTAATCCGTCCGGTTGAGTCGATTAGTCCAAACCAATTTTTAAAAAATTTGGATCCTCTAAAGTTTGAATTTCACTTTAGAGAGTAAAGTGTGATCTTCTACCCTTGAATATTTTCTCTTTCATATTTATTATTGGTTCCACCTATGAAATCAATAGTGAGATATCACACTTTACTCTCTAAAGTGAAATTCAAACTTTAGAGAATACAAATCCATTTTTAAAACCTAATATTATCTAACAGATATACAAGGTTTGGTGGATGATGCACCTTATCATAGTCTAAGGTATACGATTTTGTTTTTGTGCTGATCACTATTAGAGGTTTAGGACATTATTATATATCTTTTTTTTGTGTTACATTATATATTATATATTAATATAATATACAAATATATTTTGTATTAATTTTATATTGATTTAGTTTAATATTAAATTAATTTTTTTATTATAATTAAATTGAATTCTTAATCTATAAATACATGTTTTTCATTATATGTTTTTTAAAATACAACATTTAAGTATTAAATTTATTTGAATAATATTATATAATTAATAAAATTTATTATTTTTAATTAATATTTAGTCAATATTTTATATTTTAAATATTAAATTCTAAATTTTAAATACTACTAAATCTTAACTTTGTATAATATAAAATAAAATATTAATTAAAAAATATTATTCCCTAATATTTTTCGCTTCCTAATATAAAATGTTGACGATGGACACAAATTAATCCATTGTAACTATATACCACTGATGGTATCGAACTGAACAAACTACGTACTTCTAATAAAGCACAATTCTGTTAGATAATTAATAAAAATTTAATTAATAATTAATTAATAAGTAATAAATATTTTTAAATTGTATTTATATTAATTAATTATTATTAATTAATAATTATTTATATTTTATTTTTTAAAAATATAAATTAATAATTATGAAGTATAATTATTTAAAATTGATTGATTAAAGTTATTTATCTATATTTTTTAATAAAATATTATCACATCTAATACTCAGAAATTGCTATCACTCACTCTTCACATACAATAATATATTTATATTAAGGGTCCATCTACTGTACAGATATATTTTTGTACAAATTTACAGATTTTTGTTTTATTTGATTTAAAAGTGTATCACTAAAAGTGTTGCTTAAAGAGAAAGTGTTACCCTTAATCGTTAACTTGGCTCTGATACCAATTTTTTTAACAATTTTTTTTTTAACGTTGACTTTTCTTTTAATTTCTTTTTTGAAATTTCTATTAACTCTTCATATTTTACTTTGAATAAGTTTATAATTTGTATAAATTCAATTGGTGGTGTTTTATTTGCAAATTCATAATATAAAGTATTGACCATTTCTACTATTTCTCTTGCATTTATTACTAGTCCTTGATGTATATTTATAGTTTTGATTTATAACTGTTCAATCTTGTTTTAGTTTATAATATTCTTTTTTGCATGGATTATTGTATATGAAATCTTTTATTTGTTTGTCTTTTTCTTTAATATAATTTCTCAAATCCTCAATAACTTCTTTTATTTCTACACTTTCTCTTGTTTCTAAATATCTGTTTAATTTTTTAATTTCATTCTCCATTTTTTCTTTCAACAGCTTTAATTCTTTTAAGTCATAATATGGTTTTTCAGGCATTTATAAATTTTTTAAGTTTAATTCCAACTTGTTTATATTTATTCTTATTTCTATCCCTTTTATTATAAGATCATCAATTTCAATCTGAAGATTATTTAATTCCCTTTTATACTCCTTTATTTTACTTTTTAATTTTCTCGTCCTTTTTCTTTTTATTTTATTTTCTGGTTTTTCAATCTTTTTATGCTTCATTATTTATTCTAAAATTTCTGCAAACTCTATCATCGATTCATCACTATTTTCTAGAGATTCTATTAATTTTTCTAGCACTTCAACTTCTCTTTTCAACTTGTCATAAATTATTTTTAGGGCTTTAAATGCTCTTTGATTTATTTCAGAAAACTGTAAATAATTCAAACGATTTTCTCTTTCAAAGAGCTCTTGTTTCTTGTCTTGATAAGTTACATATATTTCTTCTTTATTTATTGTCATAATTTAGTGTTTAGGGTTTCATTTAATTTTTTGACCTTTTTTGTTAGTTCTTTTATTTCAGAATTTTCTTCTTTAATTTTTAACTTAGATAAACTTAAAGGGCTATTAATTTTAGATTCTCTTATTTGAAAATTCGATGAAACTAATTTTCCTGATGGTTCTTTTAATAAGAGAACTGGGTTTTCAATAGCCTTATATTTTGGTATTTCTATTTTTACAATTTTCTGAAATAATTCATCAACATAAATTCTCTCTCTGTTTTTAAATATTATACTATGATGGCTATTTGTTAAGGCATAATTTATTGCATATGTAATTGAAAATGGTTCATCATCTTCTTCCATTAGATTCTTTCTGTGAAATTTATAAGCCAAACTTATAGACCTTCCAAGATTTTCAGTTGATAAAGGTATAGCATATCCAAGATGGGCATTGAATTTAACATTTACGTTTGCCAGGTTTCCATGAACAATTCTAATTATTTGATCTATTGGGTCATCAGTAATTCTTTTATCACAGATTGCTAAGCTTATTGGTGAATTAATTCCTTTCATATATGTAGATTTGATTAAGACTTGTATAGTACTAATATGAATCCATCCAATTTTAGATCTTTTTGTTGATCCTTAATTTTCTCAATTTGTTTACTCAATTCTTCATCATTTATCAAAGCTATTTCAAGTTCTCCATTGGCGGATTTTATCTTTATAGGGGCTTCAAGTTGAATTTTTCCATAGTATATTATATTTTTTCTATTAAAAACTTCTTTTAAAAGATTTTGTTTATTAAAATTTTCATTTGATTTGAGATTTAATTCTGTTTTTAGAACAGCCTGTTTTTCATTATCTAATAAGGCAGATAATCTATAATAATCAGATTCTTCCGTTAATTCTAAGCTTTCTAAATAATTCATAACTAAGAGATTAGGATAAAGGCGTACCTTTCTGGAGAAAAACTTCCTTTATTTAGTATATTTTACATAAGATGTTTTTATCTCCAGATGGGAGATTATAGATATTAACTCCAGAGGGGAGTTTAGAACTATTTTTTTTCTAAGGGAATTCTTTTGTCAGACTACAGAATCGCCTCGGCAGCTTCCTCCTTGCTCTCCTAGCATATGAGTACTCTTAGCCTTCTGCTTTCTGTTTTCTGATGCCTTCTACAATTGCCTAAGCAATCTATTTATAATGGTTGGGTCTGATGGACAATTCCCATCCTTACCCTTCTTATGACATCATTGCTTACGTCATTGTTTATTATCTTGCACCAGCTACATTGTTGGTGCTCTATGACCTAAGCGCTTACGCATTATGCAATAATGTTGAGGGATGCTTCAGATGCGCTGTCCTCTTCTTTTATCATGTGGGTGGATGCGCTGTCTTCTTCTTTTATCAGGTGGGTGGATCCCATTTCATTATTACTTTCTTCAGATATTTCTGAGACACATAGCTGGCACTTGTGGTCTTCTCTGTCTTTTATCAAATGGTAGAGATTCCTTTTTATCCCTTCAGGGAGCTTTTCTAAGAGTCCGGATAGATTGTAGAATGCAGATTCAAACTCTACCAAGAGTCTCATTTCTCTTTCTTCAATTTCATTTCTTTTACTGGACACAAGCAGAGTATTTCTGCTTTTATAATTGATTCTTGTTTGAGATTCCCTTGTTATCTTTTGAGTTCTTTCGAAGACCCTTACTAGTGTGCTGGCTAGTCTACCTTCATGACTGTAGATTGTTAAATCTTGAACTTGATCAATTGATTGAAATTTCCTGGGAAGACGGACATGAATATTACTTGATGTGCTGGAACCAAGCATTCTTCTTCTTAATTAAAAATAGGTTGACTATTCGTAAATTTTAGGGATATATCCCTTGGATTTACATTGTCAATCATATTTTTAAATCTCTTTACTGCATTAACGAATCCTGCAGGAAACTCACTAATAATTTTTAGATCATTAAAAATTAAAATTGTATCAATTAATCCATACTGGAAAAACTGATATGTGTCAGATGGGAAAGCATCTGGAAATATAACCAGCTTTGTTAGCTGTTCTTTGGCAATAGGATAATATCCCAAAATTGCCCTTTTTTCTTCAGTCCAATTTAGGACTATGTTAAGGGTTTCCCTGAGATTTGATCTACAGACCCTTTTCTTTTCCTTGATTTCAGCTCTTGTAGGAATATTTCTCATTATTCCTGTTCTCTGGGCTTGAATCGGAGCTTTATCTGCTCTTTTTAGAGTTTGTTCTGGATGAAGAGCTTCATATTCCCTGAAGGATTCCTTTGCCTCTTCTAGTGTTGAAAATCCTCCTTTATGAACTATTTTTGATTGATGCGTGAATGGTGCTGCTTTTTCCCAGGCATCATATACTCCTTTCATGGGGCCATTATAAATCACATAATATTTTTTGTCTTGTGTGGATTTTTTAATAATTTCAGCAATTGTTTTATTTTTTGAAATTTTTTCTTTACCTGGTTTGTCCACCATGCTTAGCTGGCTGAACTCTGATGGTTTTGCTTGTTGTGCTGATTTCATTGCTTCAATGGCCTTCTTGAGGGATTGGATCTGTGTCCTTATTTGCTAGCAATGCTTGCATTTTTCGAGTTCTTGCTCATATTTTTGAATTTCTTGATCTAATGCGTTGTAGACGAACTCCATTCTCTTGTTAATGTATCTGCAATAACATTTTTGTCACCGTTAATATATTCAATTTTTATTGGATATTGTAACAAAAATAATTGCCATCTTACCAATCGTCCATGATTATAATCAACTTTTAAATTATATCGTATAAAACCTATTAGGTAACTTGAATCTGTCCTTAATGTAAATTCTCTGGGTAGTAAATCAATTTTCCATTTCTTAAGAGATTTAATTGCTGCTAGAGTTTCCTTTTCATGAGTGGTATATCTCTGTTCTGTTGGAGTAAAAGTCCTTGAAATATACCTGCAAAGTAATTCCTTTAGGGAATATTTAGAATCTAGTGATTCTTTTTCTTGTTCCAAGCTTTTTATAGCTTTCTTAGCTTTTAGACATCCTGACCAGGTTATGTCTGAGGCATCTGTTTCTACTATTAAGTAGTCATTTTCTTCTGGAATATAAAGTTCTGGAAGTTTTTCACATAATTCTTTAATTCTTTGAATTTGCATACTATCTTTTTCATCCCATTTCCATTCTTTTTAGTACTTATTTTTGGAAATAAGCTTTTAGTGTATTCTGTTATATTCTTTAAAAATCCTTGATCAGAAATATAATTTATACACCCTAAAAATCTTTGTAATTGTTTTCTATCTTCTATTTTATTAGGAAATAAATTTACTTTTTCTAGAACATTTGGTTGAAGTTTTAGCTTTCCTTGAGTGGATAGAATTAATCCAAGAAACTCTATTTCTTGTTTTGCTATTCTTGCTTTCTTTTTGCTAAGAACTAATCCTTTTTCTTTACATTTTTCTAAAACTATTAATAATTTTTGAAGATGTTCTTCTTTATCCTGTTTTGTAAAAATTAGTATATCATCAATGTACAGTAAAACAAATTCATTTAACTCTTTTAGATTTTCTTCCATAAATCTTTGATAAATACCTGGGGCTTGTTTTAATCCGAATGGTAATACATTCCATTCATAGAGCAACACACTTGTTGATTCTTTCGTTGGGCAAGTAAAAGCAGTTAATTTCTTTGTTTCTTCATCTAAACGAAGTTGCCAATATCCTGATTTTGCATCAAGAGATGAAAACCAAGTTGCTCCTTTGATTTTTTCTAAAATAGAATCTTTTCTTGGAAGTTTATGAGCATCACCAATAGTTGCTTCATTCATCTTCTTATAGTTAATAACCATTCTTCGTTTTTCCCTTTTAATTTCATTATTGTTTTCGACATAAAAGGCTGGAGCTGCATGAGGACTTTTACTTAATCTTATAATTACTTTTTCCAAAAGATCTCTACATTCTAATGAGAACTCTTCTCTATCTCTTGCGGAATAAGGAATTTTATTTAGAACATTTATCTCTTTTGTAGGATCTTTTAATTTAATACTTACTAATTCGTTGTTTGTATTTTTAATATCTAAAGGATTTTCAGCACAAATTTCATCCAAAAGTTCTTCTATCTTTATTTCAAGATTATTTTTTGGAATATTTATCTGAAAGTATAAATTTAAATAACATGTCTCTAATATAAAAAATATTTTAAATTTTAAGATCTTATCTATAGTAGCAGTTGGTATTTTTATACGTTTTGATTTTTGGTTTATTGAAGAATCGTGTGGAGCTTTTAAAACTATATATGTTAATTCTTGAATGAATGGATGATATAGCTTTAAAAAGTTATTTCCTATGATAAAATCCATTCCAGAATCTAACATATATACAGATGGAACAATGAACCTATAATTTTGAATAAAAATTTCAGCCATCTCCGCTTTTTGGTCAATTTTATGTATTGATTTGTCAGCTATTCTAACTCTTAATGGTTTCTTTAATTTTTTCCAATCAAGTTTTATATTTGAACTAGCAAAGCATTGTGTTGCTCCAGAATCTATGAAAGCATTTATAAACTTTTCTATTATTTTTATAGTAATAAATGTGGCATTATTACTCAGTCTCTGAGTCTGTTTCTGAGACATATTCAAAAATATAGTCTAAGTTATCATTAGATTCCTCTAATGGTTCCATGAAACAAGACTTAGCAATTTCTATTTGTTTAGTAAGATCCTTTTTATCCTTCTTTTTCGGACATTCATTTGCATAGTGTCCTTCTTCTTGGCAATACCAACACTTACAATTTTCTTTTTTATTCGGGCAATAGTCATTTTTTTGTCTTTTATTTTTATTGTTATCTCTTTTTCTAAAATACCTCTTTTTTCTCTAGTTTGGATAGTATTTTCTTTTTCTAAATTGATATTTTCTTTTTCTTTGAAAATTTTTATTAAAACCATAATCTTGGGGTATCTCTTCATTATCCTGACAGCAAATTCTAATTATATTTGCAAATCTTTTTTGAGTTGCTTCTTGCATACAACGTTCTTTTATTTCCTCTCTTATTGCAGAGGTTGCTCCACCAAAATTATTTTCAATTGTCCCTCTATTTATTTCTCTTATAAATCTTCCCATTATAAATTCATTAGCATGATATGGAAGTTTTGTTATATACATACTAAGATAATGATTTTTATCTTCTTCTTTTAATTTGTAATAATGTATTCTATATTCACATATATAAGACTCCACATTACATAGATCATATATCTGAATATTAGCTAAATGGTTTTTTGCTTCTTGATATTCTTTATTATAGACTTCTTGTCTATGATCTATAATATTTTTTCCAAAAAATTCTTTATATAGAATCATCATTATATATAATATCTTATCATAAGCTATTATTTTTGTTGCTAATTCTTCTGTTATTTGATTTTCTATTGATGTCATATAATCTCTTATAGTTCCTTTAGTATGAAACCCTATGTATTTCCAAATATCTCTTCCAGACAATTCACTAAGTTTTGGATTAATAAAGGCTTCTAATAAAAAGGAATTCAACCAATTTTCAAAAATTTCTTTTTCATTCTTTTTACAGTCTAAGTCGAGCATTCTTTCTCCTTCCATTTCCTGGATTTTAGGAACGTATTTTGATGGTATTTTTGTATATTTTGAATCTTTATTTATAAACCCTTTTTTAAAAGCATAATTATCAAAATCTGTTTCCCATTTAAATTGAGATTGATTATCCTTAGATGTTCCAGCTTCATTTTTTACTTGTATTGGAATTGCTGGTTCTTCGTCACTTGAGTAATCTAGGATGTGTTCTTCATTTTCTATGTAAAACCCGGTTAATTAACGGCTAATTAACCCACAAATGAGAATTTATTCTAGAAAGCCTAAAATGTGATTTTTATGGCTAAATGTGATAGAGGAGATTGAGACGAGAATTTTGGTACCAATTTTATAGAATTCGGACCAAGATTGGACCGAACGGGCCAAACCGGGCCAACTGGACCCAAAGTGGGCCCTTAGCCCAACATAACTAAACCAAAACCCTAGTTTTCAGCACTCTCTCTCCTCACAACACACTCAAACACGCTGAAATGGTGGAGAGGAAGGGAAGAACACTCTCTCAACTTCTTTCTCTCACTTGATCTTCAAACCACCATAACTTTTGATCTAGAGCTCCGATTGCCGCTCCGCTTGCGGTCACGCGTTCACCGCGGAGAGCTCTACAAAACCCATACAATTAATTTTGAGATAAGCCACGTTTTGTTCTTCAAAATTCCAGCCTTGTTTTCGAGTTTTATGAGCAAAGATGTTGAGATTTTGGGCTCTTTGATGTTATAGGACCCAACTCTCTTGAAGGAGAAGGTTAATCTTGTCTCCTTGGACCTTGGGTGTGGTAAGATTCTCAACCCTAGTATAATTTTATTGTTCTATGATGTTTGGGTATTGAGATGTTGTGTATGGGTATGATGATTGTGGCTTAGGTTGTGTATATGTGAATATTGGAGCTTGATTGGTGATTTTGGAAAGCTTAAGAAGGGATTTGGTGGTGAAAAATCTGTTCTTGGAGGTGTTGAGGCCTTGAGAGCTTGTGGATAAGTGATTTGGAAGTGCTCCGGTTGAGCTTGGGAAATCGGCTAAGGTATGGTTTCGGTTTCCCGTATCTAATATGTAATGTGGTAGGAAATACTTAGGCTAGAGGCCCTAAGATAGGCATTGAATTGTTGATGTTGTTGAATGATTGAGATATATGATGTGGTCATATATGTGATGATGATTATTGATGCCTTGGTGGTATGATGTATGAGAAATATGCATGTTGTGATATATGCTTGATGATTGGTTATGGTTGAATTGTGGGTTGAACTATGTTGATGGTGAATATGATGTTGATTGTGTACAATAATGATTTATTAGAATTGGTGTTGTTGAGAATTGGCATGAGGAATAGTATAAGATATGTCAATTGTTTGAGTTTGAGCCACTTGGGTGAAGAGGGTTAAAATGATGAGATGGTGATTTTGTAAATTATGGTAAAGTGTCAATGTGTGAGTTGAGGAGGCTTGATATTGAATTTAATATATTTTGATTGATTTCAAAGAAAAGGGAAGAAATTGGCATGTTTTGATTGATTTTGAAAAGAGTTGAAAATGGCTTGTTTTGGAAATGGCACTTTGTGGTTTTGTATGAAAAACATGGTTTTTGGGGCATACTTTGACGGGACATAACTTGAACTACGGATCTCTATTTTGTGCCAAATCTGTTTAGAAATGAAATTGGATCCGGGATGTCCATGCCGTTCGAAGAACGGGTGAAAAACAATTTAAAATGAGGAAGTTATGTCCGTCGGAAGATTGGGGTTTGAATTTGTGAATTCTGCAGCTTTTAACTTAGAAAATTTTTAGCAGAATGACCCCTTGCGCGTGGGCACACCTGGCGCGTACGCGCCGATCTTCCAGAAAGCGCCATCCATGCGTGCGCGTGGTGTGCGCGGGCGCGCCGATTGTGCTGCACCCAATGCCCAGCCATTTTCCAGAGAGTTATGCCAGAACTGTGCCAGTGTTGTGCCTAGGGCACGAGGGTACCCACGCGTACGCGTGGTTGACACGTGCGCGTCGATTTGCTAGTTTTCAATCCACGCGTTAGCGTGCATGACGCTTACGCGTCGATGAGTTTTTGAGGCCATCCACGCGTACGCGTGGAGTGCACGTACGCGTGGCCCTGTTTTCATCCCAAAGTTGATTTTTGAGTTTTAAAAGCCAAATCTCATACTTCTAAGCCTCCGATCTCACCATTTATGTCTTAAATCCTTATGATATACCTAGCATGAGAAAAAGGGCTAGTGAATGTGGTAACTTGCGAGTGAAGCAAGGGGTGAATATGTATGATCATTGAGGATCAAAGATGATTATGTGAGATGCGGAGAATGGCGGTGGAGGTGCTTGTTATGCCATGGGCCGAAGGGCCGTAAATGTTAATGAATTGGCTGGTTATGGATTTAACCGTGAGCCGGATGGCTAGATTATTGCCGTGTGACGGCGGAGCCATGTTTATGGCTAAGTATAAATGCATATATGCTGTTGAATGAATTGTGAATGTTTGCACTTCCACCATCGGAGATGAGGGTTTCCCTGGGTAGTAGCAGTGGCTAGCCACCACGTGCTCCAGGTTGAGACTCGAAGCTCTGTTAACCCTATGTCGTAAGTGTGGCCGGGCACTGTGAAAGGCCCGGATGAGCTCGCCCCCGTAAATATTCACCAGTGAGGGTGATGGATATGGATCATGATTATGATCAAGTTTATGATGAGTATAACTCGAGTTGGGGATGCGCAACAGAGGGACAGTCCAATGGTTAGCTGCCAGGACTTGTCGGGTTGGCTCTATAACCGACAGATGATATCATCAGCCATTAGGGACAGGCATTCATCATATGCATACTATATGAATTGTTTGAGATTGCCTATTTGACTGCATATTACTTGCTAATTGTCTAAATGCCTTAACTGTTCCTATTTGTATATTCTTTGTTTGATATAACTGTGTTTGCTACATTATACTCCTGCTGGTGGTTGGGAGGTTTGAAGGAATCGGAAAGGGAAGTATTAGTTAGACTGAAGAATCTTTAGTCAGATGCCCTTATATGGTTTAGCTTGTTTATAAGCTTTGATATTATTTGGAGGAAGTACTAGGATTGCCTTCGGCTTTCCTCTATTATTATGTATTATATATGTGGAAGCTGTTACCATGCTGGGGACCTCTGGTTCTCACCCATGCGGATTTTGTGGTTTTCAGATGCAGGACGTGTGGTTTCCCGCTGAGGCATGCTGGAGACTTCTAGATATGCGAAGATTCCTTGTTCTTGGGACTCTGTTTTAGTCTATATGTTTTGCTTAGATACTTTTATCTCCATTAAATAATACAAACTGTGATGACTCCTCTTATGGGAGATTTTGAAGAATAGGTTTCTGTATTTATGTCCCTTTGAGTTTCCCTTGGGGTTTTCCTTATCTTTATCATATGTATATATTGCTATGCTTGGACCGGTTATCTTCGCAGCCGGATCTTGAGTCTTGATATTCCTGTTTTTGACACTCCTTTGTATATATAAAATCTCGCGTTGGTTATCCTTGTTCGTTACGTTATCGATCGGAGTGTTGCGCTTTTGAGTTGCGATTTTTGTTTACCCCTTTTTCTTCAAAGGCTCCTAGTTATAATCAATCATTCATACTACTATACGTACTAATTTTTATTTTAGAGGTCGTAATACCTTGCCATCTCTGAATTATGACTTAAGCATAAGTCTCTGTATGGTAGGGTGTTACATTCTATATTTTCAGAATTTACTAATTCTTCTTCTATTTGAAAACCATGTTCCATAATATTATTTTCTTGAGCCATTTTTAATTATTTAAAAAGCATTGTAACTTCTTCTAATTTTTCTTCAATATTCATAATTTTAGTGGTGGTTTTACTTTTAAATCTGTTATGTTGATTATATTCTTAAATTTTTCTTCTTTGAGATTTTCTTTTTCCTTATTTCTTTGAAATTTTATGGATACTAATATTTCTTCAAGCATATCTACTATAGAATTTAATTGTGGGTTAAAAGTATGATAAAGATGTGGGGAATCATTTCCATGGTAACATTTTTTAGAAATTCCGTATGAAAAATAAGTTTTTTCAGGTTTTTGAAGTCCTTCAATAAAACTTATAGTAAAATACAGATTTTGAGAAAAATCATTTTGTATTGATTTTAAGAATTCGGTGTCATTACAGTTAACATTAGTTAAAATCATTAATTTTTGGTCTATTAATTTTGATAACTTAATTATTTTTTCTCTTAAATCTTCTAATTTACTTTTTTCTATTAGGTGACGCTTTTCTTTGTGAAGAGTTACAGATTTAAGTGAAAAATGTGGCTTTAGGATGTGTGGTTTAGATTTTGCCACGTAAGCATATCTTTAAATTTGTATAGATTTTTGATCTGTACCATATAATTTTTTTTATATTAAATGGTAAAGACAAAGTTGTAATACATAAGTAGATAAGGTAATTTATTCACACAAGGACGTGCACATAAAAGTAAGGTCAATTTTATGGTATTTTTTATTTAGTGTTTGATTTTTATTTAATTTATTTTTTATAATAATTTTTATATTTTAAAATTTTAAAATTTTTATATTTTTAAATTTAAAATTAATTTTAATTATTTTAATAATTAAATAATAATTTTTAGATATCGTAGCAAACGCTTAAAAATAAATTAAATTTAGCAGATTTATTATTATTTATTAAAATATTATACAGCGTATCTCCGCTATTCAATCTTATTTTATTCAGATTATCCGAACAGATAATTTATTTTGTTTCTTTCTATGTTTAGACACCAAAAAAAATTTTTTATTCAGATTATATATTTTTCTAATTAAAGTCGTAATTAACGTACGTGCGTGTATATTTTTAGCATTATACTTCGCCACGTCATTAAGATGTTTATCAATTATCATAATTCATGTTATAATTAGGCTCCAAAGTGATCACTATCCGATGATCTCATGATGAAGATAGCTCCAAGGATTTTAAAATAAATAAAAAAAATAATATTTGCACTAATTTTTCGTGTATATTCTTTTCATACATCTTTTCCTTTATAATAAAAGGGAAATCATTAAAAATGTCTTTTAATTACTAAATCTCTGACAAAGTTATCTTTTAAAATATTAGATATGACCCAATCATTTATACTAAACAAACCTTAAGTATGATCCAATCCGGATTATATATCGGTTAAATCACCGATTTTAGTAAAATTCGTTTGAGTTAGTCTGATTTTTTATTGGATCCAATGCTTAAATGATCTAATAAATAGATCGGTCCGACTAAATGACTGATTGATCGACTTACGAATCTCAAAAAATCTAGTTTCGAAAGATTTATGTTTCCATGGTTTTTTTCTTAAATATTTTTCTCTCATTTGGTTCGGTGAAGAAAAAAAATGAGATGATGATGATGATGTGGTGTTGTATTATTAAAGGAGCGTGTGCCATGCAAAAAAAATGCTGAATCAGCACGTCTAATTATAAATATTTTAAACGAATAATTACAAAAATTAAATATATTAAAACACAAGTAATAATACATATAGAGATAAGTATGTATAAGTTATTAATATAAATAACATAATGATCATAAGGATAGAAGATCTATAATAAAATATTAGTAAAATTAAATTCATCAAAAAATATCAATATTTATTTATACTAGCAAATTTTAAACTTAAAATATTTATTACCCAAATTAAATTATAAAATGTTCATTATTAATAGATTGCTAAAATTATAATTTTAATTATGTAAAGTATCTTATTATAGCAAAATTATATAATAATATTAATTAATCCAAACTCAAATGATAATAATTATAAAAATTAATTTAATTTTATCTATTAAAATAATTTTTAATAAATAGTTCAAACTAATAAAATATATCATAATGAAGTTAAACCTCAATAATAATAAAATTAATATAGTTACTCTTAATAAAATAGACCTCTAAAGATAATAAATTCAGATTAATAAAATAAATTGTAAATAATTTATAATAGAAGTTTCAAAAATACGGGTTGTTATAGGTTAAATTAGAATAATCAGAATGTGTGAAGACTCTATATGAACCATTAAACATGATAAAAGAAAAAATATTATCAACTATTTGTCATGGTCAATTGTATCAAAGAAGAATGGCTAGAGCATTCAATTAAAAAGTTCAGTCGAGAATTTGATGAAGGAGATTTTGTAATGACTCAATTTCTAACACATCATGATTGTATTAAAAAAAGTGTTACTAATTTGTTTTCCTAAAACTCTAACTCTTTATTAATATAGCATATGAGCCTGATTCGAAGAAAAAAGAAAAATAAACTAATTTTAAAGTTCAATTCTATTATAACCAAAATTATTATGGCAACCAATGTAGGTATGAAAATTACAATTTTTAAAATCATAATTAGCGTTTTCGCTCAAATTAATTTCTATATGTGGTATTAGAGCATCTTGATGAGTTTGGAAAACTCTTATTAGATTTTGATGATGAACAAACATTATTAAAATATTAAATTACAAAATTATTAATTTGATCTTAATTCATATTTGCTCAATTAATAATTTTGTTGTGCAGATTTTTGTTGGGCCGAAACAAAAGAGAATTAACAAAGCCCAACTGTTGCATTATTGGTTCAGCTTTGAGTGTCCAAATGAGTTTGTGATTAAAGCTAGTTATATTGGGCCAGAAATTTAAATAATGTCACAAGCCCAATTTGTTGAGCATGCATGGTCCGAAAAAAAAATGGAATTGGGGCACATTGATGAAAAATCCAACTCATTGAATTTGGTTGCTTGCCTCCAACAGATTCCATTTTTTCACTTTGGATGGAATTCAAATTTGATTTAATGCATTAGAAACATAAGAAAGAGAGAGAAGATTGATTTGATGGCTATTATGACTATGCACGCCACTCTAAGGGAAGTAAAAGCAAGCTATTCTCAAATTAATGTGCTTTAACCACTCTACATTGCTTTTCTTCAGATTCTTTAATTCTCTCTCATCTCTTTCCTCTTCTTTCTTCGGTCCTTGTCCAGGAAACAATGGAAGAAATGTTCTTCAACCAAGAAAAGGAAGAGGCTGCATGCATCAAGACCATCAAGCTAATGATGGCAAGAAAACACACTAAAATAAAAGTGAGCTGTGGCTGAGATTTTCACCAAATGTGGTTAGATTTGGTGAGGTAATCTTGAGCCTTTCATGCTCAAAAAGGGACGTTGAAGATTCGGCCAAGAGGGAGATTCTTGAAGCATGGCTTGTCTTTGGTTCTGCTCAACCACCACAGGGAGTAGCTAGAGTGGCGAAGTGATGGTTGAAGGCAGAGATTGAAGCAGATGAAGTCATTATCATCATGAGGCATCAAGGGCCAGAAATCCATCTTGGAGAGCAAGCCAAGGATGGAGAGCCCGGATTGATGAAGGGTGATGATCAAGAAAGGACTAGAGGTAATTGCATGTTGGTTAATGCATGGTTATCTCTTCTCTCTCTGTGGGGCCGAACCGGTTCTGTGTTTGTTGAAGGAGGAAGAAAGTTGGTTCGGTTTTGGCTTCAAGTGTGGAGGCTTTCCTCTTTTTTAAAAAGGGGGGACAACCACTGTTTGAAGCAAGGAGAAAATTTGAGAGTGCAAGGCACAGAGTTCTCAGAGCTACCTGAGCTAACAGTTTTTCTCTTCTCCTTCAATGTTCTCTGTTTTGTAATTTTTCTGTTTAATTTTGTCATGTCTTGAGTCTCATGGAAAAAGGCAAACAAGTGAGGTTTGTATGAAAAAGCCATAGAGTGGAAAAAGGCAGAGAGAGCAAAATTAAAAGAAAAAGCCATAGATGTCTTAGAGGTCCTTTGTTCATCTATGTTGTGTATCATGATTCTGTGGGAATCCCCTTGTAAGTTGGGTTAGCACTTTACAAGTTTTAATCAGATTGATTATAGTGAAATTCCATCATGTTTGTGATGGAGACTGGATGTAGGCTGCATTGCACTTAGCAGCCGAACCAGGATATATCTGGGTGCAATCTTCTTCTACTTCCTACTCCATTTCTGTTTTCAAATACACAGGAGCAAAAACCAGAATTATCTCGTGCCAAGTGACGAGACAAAAAGAAAAGTCTCGTGGCAAGGGACGAGACAAAACAAAGTTGCTCGTGTCTATTGACGAGCAAAAACAGAAAAGTCTTCTCTGAAGGTCAGCAAGTGTTAGCATCGAAAAGGGGGCTAAGATTCAACCCCCCTTCTCTTAGCCACTAAAACCATCACATCTGTTTTGAAAGTATGTGATTTTCTCTAGTTTAATTATGATATAAAGATGATGTCAACTATTCTGATCTTCTAATTAATTACTTATATAAGATTTTAATTAAATGGGATTTAAATTTCATGCCATCAAACATTGGATTTGTGGTCGTATATGTTCTACATGTTTTCTTTTAAAAATTTTAATTTAGCCGTAAATTATACTCATATCATGAATTTAGTTGAGTTCATGCACAGTGTTGATGACAACTATATTAAAATGATATTTCAAACCCTAATCTTGAATTTATTTTGAGTATGTAATACACTCTAATTTTATGAAAAGCTATAAATATTTTATTTATAATATTAAGTTTATTCATAATTATCTACTATTTGTATACATCAAAGTGACCAAGGTATGAATATATGATGTAAAATATAGTATAGTTTAATATTGTGTTAATTAATTTTAAAATTATATTTATCCAAAGAATTTTTTTTCTATTATCAATAAACTTGAAAGTGATAAAATTGTTATTCTTGGATCAAATATATATAGTATATGTATTTGGTAGAGAATTTTAATATTCAAATATGATAAATATGACATTTATTAGTATGTTAGTGTATTGTAAAATTTTACCTAAAGGTGAACTATAATATACTATGTTATGTTCTATAATCTGAGTATTTGATAAAATTAAAATTAATATGAGTACTGTATTATTAAATTACAAGTATTTCGATTCATTCTCAAGCTTCATTGATTACCATATTTAATTACTTAAACTTCTCTGAATGGAGTGAGCAAGTAAAGTTTTATTTAGGTCTTTTGGATCTTTAATTTGTCACTTTTGCAAGAAAAGCTCATTGTCACTAATAGCAACGATGATAATAAAAAGTATGCACTTAAGACATGGGAGTATTCTACTAGATTGAGGCTTATGTTTATATGAATGACTATTGTAAGCAATATTAAGACTATCTTTTCACAAACAAAAAGTACTAAAGAATATCTTGCATTTGTGAAAAATCACTTTTGATATGTTGATAAGTCACTCGCTAGTACATTAATGTTACAGATCATAGCCATGAAGTTTGATAGGTCTAAGAGCATGCAAGAGAAAAATATTAACATAACTAATATTGCTGCAAAATTAAAGTCACCAGGTATGACAGTTGTTGATTTCTCTATGATACAATTCATTTTAAACTCACTACCTTTTGAATATGGAGCCTTCCAAAATAATTATAATGTTATGAAGGAAAAACAAGATGTTAATGAATTGATTGGAAAGCTCATATAGGAGGAAAATAGACTTAAGAATTCTGGTAATCTTTCTGTTAACTTGGTTCAAGGAGTTAGCAAATCAAAAATGAAATTAAAGGTAAAGCCCAAGAATTTTAAGAAAAAAAAGGACATTCCAATGCAAAACAATATCATTTTTTTAAGAAGGAAAGAACTTCCAAAAGGATTATCCTAAATGTAAGGCATGGTTCGAAAAAAAGTATATTTGAAACATATGTATGAACTTTTGAATCAAATTTAATTGATGTTCTCATAATTCTTAATGGCTTGATTTTGGTTTTACAACTCATGTATCTAATGTAATACATGGATTACTTACGATCCAAATCACAAACCAAAGTAAGATGTTCCTCTACATGAAAAATCATGTGAAAATAACAATTGAAGGAATAGGAACTTATTGCTTAGTGTTGGATAC
The DNA here is from genome assembly GCF_003086295.3 of Arachis hypogaea. Classification (NCBI taxonomy): domain Eukaryota; kingdom Viridiplantae; phylum Streptophyta; class Magnoliopsida; order Fabales; family Fabaceae; genus Arachis; species Arachis hypogaea. Next base: position 38,458,461 of record NC_092041.1, read on the forward strand.
TAGCTATCATTTAGATTTATCTTGAACTCTTTATGTGCCATCAATGTCTAGAAATTTAATTTCTATTTTAAAGTTTGGCAATTGTGGTTTTTCTTTCAATGGTGGACATTATTGTTTTAATTTATAAAAAATTGCTAATATTGTTAGTTATGATATTATAATTGATGGCTTATATAGATTAAAATTTCTTGATCAATTTTCTAATCCTTGCTTATTGAGTATCAGAATAATGTAGTTAAGCCAAATTTGCTTAAGAAAAGTTATGCATTCTTGTGGCATAAATGCTTGGGTTATATATCCAAGAAAAGAATGAAAAGATTAGTAAAAAATGAGATTTTACAAAATCTAAATTTTACTAATCTTGTTTAAGTGTTGATTGTATCAAAGAAAAACAAACTAGACAAAATAAGAAAAGTGCCACAAGAAGTAGTTAGCTTTTTGAAATTATACACACTAATGTGTGTAGATATTTTGATGCTCCATCTATTAGTGGAGAAAAATATTTCATCACTTTTATTGATATTTTTTACATTATGGACAATTTATTTGCTTAAAGAAAAGTTTCAAGCAGTTGATGCTCTTGAGATTTATATTAAAGATGTTGAAAGACAATTAGACAAAAAGGTGAAAGTTGTTAGGTTAAATAGAGGTGGTGAATATTATGAAAAACATAATGAAATATGATAATGTCCAGGTTCATTTGTAAAACTTCAAGAAAAACATGATATATGTGTACAATATACTAATACCGTACACACCTTAACAAAACTCGGGGTGGGGGGGTTGGCAGAAAAGTGTAATCAAACGTAATGAATATGATTAGAAGTATGATGAGAAATTCTTCTTTACCCAAATTCTTGTGTATATATGCAATAAAGACTACCGTGTATTTGCTAAATAGAGTTTCCAGTAAAGCTGTTCCAAAAGCTCCATTTGAGTTATGGACTAATAGGAAACCTAGTTTACGATATTTGCATCTTTGGAGTTGTCCAGTAGAAGTAAGAATACTTAATCCACAAGAAAAGAAATTAGATTCTCAAATAGTAAATGAATATTTTATTGGCTATCCAAATAAGTATAAAGGGTATATTTTTATTGTTTAAACTATAGTCCAAAAATGATAGAAATTGGTAATGCCAAATTCTTGAAAATGGTGAAGTTAGTGAGAGTGAAAATCATAAAAATATGAAAATAAAATAAATTAAAGTCAATGTTTCTATACATATTAGTGTTTCTTTATCCATGCCTACTCAAAGAGTTTCTCCAACCGTTGTTAAACACATCAGTAGTGATGGAAAAACTTTGAATAATAATACTCCCAATGAAAAAACTAACTTACAAATATCAGAAAGAAATGAGTCTCTAAAAGTATCACTGAAGATATCTCAAAAGAAAAGAAAGTCAGCTATTCCAAGCCATTATGAGGCTTATTTGCAAGAAAAAGATATTGAAATATCTAAAGATCCAGTTTTATTTTCACAAGGCATAAATAGTAATGATTCAGAAAAAATGGATTGGTGTCATGAAAAAAGAGTTAAAATCCATAGAAGATAACAAAGAAATATTTTGTCTGTTTCTAAGAAAGATTCATTGTGTATCATTGTGGAACCTGTGATTCATTATGACTTAGAGCTACATCAAATGGATGTGAAAATCACCTTTTTGAATAGTGATATTGATGAAGAAGTTTATATGGATCAAGATGAAATTTTTCAAAATGAAGAAAAATGTCGTATGGTGTGTAAACTCAAAAAATTAATATATGGACTGAAACAAGTCTCACGACAATGGTATGTTAAGTTTAATAATACCATTCTTTCTTTTGGTTTTGAAGAAAATATTGATGTATGCATATATCAAAAAGTCAGCGGGAGTAAGTTCATCTTTCTAGTTTTATATGTTGATGATCTTTTGCTTGCAAAAAATGATTTAGGAATGTTACATGAGACTAAAGAATATCTTTCTAAGAACTTTGAAATGAAAGATATGAAAGAGGCATCCTACGTGATAAGAATTAAATTTTTTTGTGATAGATCACAAAGACTATTAGGATTATCTCAAAAAGTCTATATAAATAAGGTTCTAGAGAGGCTCAATATGAAAAATTGTTTCACATGAATTGCACCGATTCAAAAAGGGGATCATTGAAAAGCTGCAGAAAAAGTTTTAAGGTATCTTTAAGGTATAAAAACTTATATGCTCATGTACAAAAGGTCTAACCAATTAGAAGTAATTAGTTATTTAGATTCAGGTTTTGGTGAATGTGCTAACACAAGAAAGTCTACATTTGGATACTTATTCTTATTTGGAGAAACTACCCTATCATGGAAAAGATCTAAACAAAGTATTGTGGCAACATGGCTATCATGGAGGCAAATTTTGTAGCATGTTTTGAAGTTAGATATCAAGATTTATGGCTATGTAATTTTATTTCAAGACTTGCCATAATTGACTTAATTGCTAGGCGATTCAAAATTTATTGTGATAACTCTGCAGTAATATTTTTTTCCAAAAATGATAGATACTCTAAAGGTGCCAAATATATGAAAATAAAGTACTTTGGCATTAAGGAGGAAGTTCAGAAATAAAGAGTGTCCATAGAACATGTAATAACAAAACTTGTGATTATTGATTCATTGACTAAACAACCAAAGACATGTACAGAATTTATACATAAAATAGGTCTTAGTTCTTTTGAATGATGTTAACACTTTGAGCTCATTATGTTTATTTATGTGTTTTTTGAACGTTGATAGTTTCTTGTTTTTATTTTAAGTAATATTATTATATGAGTTATAATATAATGATCGAGAAACTTTATGGGACCGATATAAAATTTTATGTTATTTATGTAGCTTGTGTAGTAAGATACTAGTGATTGTAATATATAAAAAGAAATGCATTTCATATTTAAATATATGACTGCCATAACTCACACAAAGTATTTTACTATATTAAAGTAATTATGTAATGTATGAAAATGTGAATACACTTAGGCCAAGTGCGAGAATGTTAGAAGTTCATTATAATATAAACTTCTATCTTAGCGTAATTGTAGTTATTTATAAATTGTTAATAACTTAATCTTATCTATTGATGTTAATGTTTGATAGACGTATTAGATTAATAGTAATGACATATATAAAGATTGACCTTTCTCTGCCCATAAGACATGATATTTTATAGTTTCTATTTTACTGACAAAATACTAGAAAACTGCCATCATGACGAACGTCTGAAAGAAGGAGAAAAGGAGGAGAAAAACTAATTTGAAATACAAATATGTGTCTAGACAAACTTTTTATGCCGATGAATTAATCAGTTTATGATAATTGAAATTTTATAAATAATAGGCCAACACATTGAATTATTGATCCTTTTTATGTAATGTAGATAATTTTTTTAATTGAATAAAAACATATAATTAATTATGCAATTAAAATCAATTATTGTATGCACCGCATGTGAAAATTTGTTAGTTCTTCTATTTAATTTGTAAAATGTTAGTCTTTTAATAAACAAGATCTTTTGCAAGCTTATTTTTGTTCTAATTTTAATATATATTTTATTTGTGTTATCTCAGTAATTTTATGTATGCGACTTATTCCTTATAAATTTTGAGATGATTGTTATTTATCAAAATATAATATTATAATTTTATAAAATTAAATTGATTATACTCATAGTTGGTTATCTCACAAAGGTATAATTTTATTAATCTAACTTTTAATATGCTTTATATGTAGACTATGATGGCAGTGTTCGACATTTTATTGATTATTAATCTATCTTTTAATATGCTTTATATGTAGACTATGATGGCGGTGTTCGACATTTTATTGATTATGTTATAAAGGATTATGGCAGGATTTTGTCAATGGTGTTCGACATTTTATTGATTATGTTACAAAACAACCTCAATTTGTACTTGATGGCGGTGTACTTAGATGTCCTTACAACAAACATAAAAATAAAATTTTCTCACCTCCGGATGAGGTTTCACTAGATTTATATAAATATGGTTTCATGCCAAGGTACTGGTGTTGGGATTCACATGGAGAGAGTCCGTTGTATTTGAATGTAGATCATGATAATCAAGAAGGCACATGTTCTTCTCCACATGCTAGTGTGCCAATAGAAATTCGTATGAATCTATGGTGGTTGATGCTGCTGGACCAAAATTGATGAGTCAATTTGAAGAACACATGGAGGAGCCTTCGAATGCAGAAGCTAGAAAATTTTATGATTTATTACAGTCTACTCAGTGCCCATTATTTGAGGGATGTGTTAGTCATTCAGAATTATCAATGGCAGTTAAAATGTTGAGTATAAAAGCTAAAGGGAATGTATCTCAACAAATCTTTGATGATTTCGTGAAAGCTATGAAGGAAGTGATGCCTAAGGATAACTCGTCTCTAATTTTTATGAAGCAAAGAAGCTAGTATCAAAACTTGGCATGGAAAGCAATAAAATTGATTGTTGCATTAATGGTTGTATGCTATATTACAAGAAGAATGATATATCAAGAAAGGAATGTAAATTTTGTCATTCTCCAAGGTACAAGATAGGTAAAAAAAGGGTAAAGAAGTGCCTTTGAAACGAATGCACTATTTATCACTTATACCTCGTTTAAGAAGACTCTATGCTTCAATGCACACAACATCTCACATGCGATGTCATTTTGATCACGAGTTTAAAGAAGTTCTTGAGCATCCATCGAATTCAAAAGTATGGAAGTATTTTGATAGAAAACATCCACAATTTTCTCAAGAACCACGCAATGTTAGACTAAGATTATGTGCTGATTGATTCACCCCTTTTGGTCAATTTGGTAAACAATATTCATGTTGGCCAATAATTGTCACTCCTTATAACCTGCCTCCTTCTATGTGCATGAAACTCCTTACATATTTTTATCCATGATTATCCCTCCTCGTAATTCCAAAACTAGGATTGATGTATACCTGCAAGAATTAAGAATGCCTGATGAATATGTTTCAAATTTAGGGAGATGTGTTGACATGAAGGAGGACAAGTTATTATGAATGAAAAGTCATGATTGTCATATATTTATGGAACGTTTACTCCCAATTGTTTTTAGTTCATTGCCAAAGCAGATATGGAAGTCAATAACAGAGTTAAGTCAATTTTTTCGAGATTTATGCTCAACATCATTACGAGAAGATGTTCTCAATAAACTTGAAGAAAATATTCCAATTGTGCTATGCAAGTTAGAACGTATTTTTCTTCCTGGATTTTTTGACTCAATGGAACATCTACCTATTCATTTGCCATTTGAAGCATTGCTTGGTGGTCCTGTGCAATATAGATGGATGTATCCTTTTGATATGTACCTTAGTCACACCTCTATATTTATTCTCAAATTTCTTTTTACTATTTTATTAAGCCAATTGTTTGTTGTTTGATTTTTGTTATGAATTTTTTACGACAGATTTCTCCATCATCTTAAGAAAAAGGTCAAGAACAAAGCACATGTTGAAAGATCTATCATTGAATCATACCTAATTGAGGAGATTTCTCACTTTTGTGAGTACATTTTAACCAAACTAGCATCGACACAAAGCAAAATGATGAGGGTGATGATTCAATGCAACCAACTTTGTCTATTTTTAATTTGCCTGGTTGTTTGGCTGGTGAATACAAAATTCGTTATTTAGATGACAAAGAATTTAGTGCAGCCATGAATCTTATCTCAAATGATATTGACACTATTATTGATTTATTGGATACGATAGTACAAGATATAAAGATGATGATGATGATGATGATGATGATCATGATGATGATGATGATGAGACAATTAAGGATGAGGACGAGGACAAGGATGAAGATTAAGACGAGGACGAGAACAATGAGGACGAAGATCAAACTGAATAGTATGAAAAAGTGCACTATAAAATGTATTCATTTGTATTTTCTTTTTTTAATTTTTAATATATCTTAATCTTATATGAAAAAGTATATGATTTTTTTATTTTATGTGATTTTTTTATTATTATTTATTATTTGTATTATTTTTTTAGAAGATTCGATATAATTTAATTTTAAGTTTTTATATATGTGATTCTTTTAGATACACTTTATCTTAATTTTTTTTACAAAATTAAATTTTGAATTATTATAAAGTGTATAATTAAAAGAATAAATTAAAAAATAATAGAGTAATCTAAAATATAAATAATATTTTTATACTAAATGTTAAAATTTTTCAATAAACATTTAAAATTCGTTTGAAAACTGATGCACTTTCAAACAGAATTTATAAATGATGTTATTTTCGTCCCAAATTTGTGGGAAAAAAAATTTTAGCTATTTCGAAGGGTTAGCTATAGTAAAAGCATTTAAGACTAATTATAGATAAATTTGGGATATAATTAACATTTTTCAAAATGCGTCCCAAATCCGTCTGAAGTTATTGCGCATATTAAGATGGAATACGGACGAATTATAGTTTTTGTCCAAAATGTGTTGCTAATCTGTATTAAAATTTTAGTGCCATCCAAAAAAAATTTGGCGCCAAAATTTGGGACAAAATTTAGACAAATTTAGGATAGAATATATTATTCCAATATCTCAACTAAAAATTGTTCAACATTTGTCTCAAATTTGTCCGAATTTTGTTTGGAATTTTCGTCCGAAAAAACCCTATTTCTAGTAGTGCATCTAACAACTGACACTTTGACTTCAATTTAAAATTTTACTTATATGAGCTTGACAGTACATTTTGTGAATTTGGATTGAAATTACTTAAGAGAATACTTAATTTTTGTCAAGTGACTTCAATTTAAAATTTTACTTATATGAGCTTGACAGTACATTTTGTGAATTTGGACTAAAATTACTTAAGAGAATATTTAATTTTTGTCAAGTGACAAGTCATTTAGGAGAGGTCATAGGAGCGACAATTGAATCTTGTTTAAATAATTGAAATTTGAATCGGATATTTAATGTGACAGTTGATAATGCATCATCTAATAATGTTGCAATTAAATATCTGAAGTAGCAATTAAGTTCTTGGAATAGCATTTTTTTAATGGTGAATTTATTCACATGGGATGTTGTGCAAATATTCTAAACTTAATTGTCAAAGAAGGATTAAAAGAGATTGATGAATCAGTCATAAGGATTCGTAGTACAGTAAAATATGCCAGATCTTCCTCATTTAGAGCCACTAGGTTTCAAAAGTGTGTTAAACTAGAAAAAAATTCAATATAAAGGCTTGCCTTGTATGAATGTTGTGACTAGGTGAAACTCTACCTTTCAAATGTTAGAGATAGATTTGAAGCACCGTAAAGTACTTGAGTTACTTGCATTGAAAGACAACACATATACACAAGAGTTACGTAGAGGAAAAGGGAGAGGTGTGCCTTTTGATTTAGACTGGGAGTATGATGAGTCAATTGTACCATTTTTGTGAGTGTTCAGTGATGCCACTGTATTCTGCTACCTTATATGTTACCAGTGATATGTATGTGAAAGAAGTGCTTGTAATTAGATGATGTATTCTTCATTCCTGTGATCATTCTGTTGATTCGGTACTTTGTCAATGGTGGAAAAGATGAGGGTTAAGTATAAGAAGTACTAGGTAATCCTGATTTGGTGAATATATTGTTATTGGTTGTTGTCATACTTAACCCAATGCAAAAAATTGAGTATGTCAATTAATTTTTGGATTACTTATTTGGAGAAAAAAAGGGGGACAAATTGAAGTCATAGTTTTCTAAGTACATAAAGTTACTTTATCAGCAATACCAAGGTTATGAGGAAGCAAGTGAAGCTGATACGCAAGATGTTCAAGATAGCAAAATTAATACCGATGTTCATGGCATAGGATTTTTCTACATGCAACAGGTCGTAAAACAAATACAATTTCTGAACTTTATAGATATTTACAAGAAGAATGCGAGCTGTACTCTCACAAGTTCGATATCCTAAATTGGTAGAAGATCAACTCAACTTGTTTTCCAATTCTTGAAAATATGGCTTGCGAGATATTAGTTATACCTGTTTCTATGGTAGCTTCAAAGTCTGCATTTAGTACTGGAGGAAGAGTTCTCGATCTATACTGTAATTCCTTGACACTTAGAATGGTGGAGGTCTTAGTGTGCACAGGAGATTGGTTGAAGGAATATGTTTTCTTAGCTTTAGATGGTGATGATAGTGAAGTTCTTCAACAAGTTGATCAAGATATAAAATTTTATTCATATTATTTTATTTTATTTTATTTTATTTTTATATTTTTGTGTTTTTGGCTATTTTTCTCCTTTGCTTTGATAATTTTTTTGTTTTTCTTGGCTGATATATTTTTTTCTAATGATGGTGCTTATTCTATGGTTGTATCTATTGATCATCTTGGTGATGACTAGGTATGCTTTAATATATTTTGTTATTTGCAGATATATTTATCTTATTTGCTAGTGATCTAACCAACATAATTAATTCTTGATCTGTAGGAAAAATACGAATTTGAGTTTTTGGAGGCATTTTTGTTTCTTCGAGTAGCTTGTTTGAGAAACAAAAGATAGGGAATGCTTCTAAATTGTATTGCTTTCTTTTTGTGTGTTTATTGAAGAAGAACTTCTACACTTTTTATTTTCTAACCTTGAAGTGTTATTGCAAGGTGTTTAAACTTTAAACTTGGATAGTCTATGAAGTACGAGTATGCTAATATTTGTTGAACTAGTATAATTGTTATATGGATTAATTATTGTCGTTAGATTTATAAAGAACTAAAATTGAGGTGTAATGAGCCTATAAAAAGACTTTAATATTAATTTTACCTTTTTAGAAAAATATTAAATTTCAAAATTTACAACAAAAAATCAATTTTAAAACTAGATTTTTAACAGAAAAAATATGATTTGAAAATTGAATTTCTAAAACCTGGTTTTTTAATTAAAAAATCTAGTTTAAAACAAGATTTTTAGAAAAATTGGATTTAAAACCGAACTTTTAAATTTAATTTTTAGATAATCGAATTTATAACCAGTTTGTAAGTAAAACTGAATTTAAAGTTCAAAACCAATTTGAAAACATTTTTTAATTTTCCAAACCGATTTAAAACCGATTTTTTTCTTTAATCTAGTTTCAATTTGATTTCAAAAACCATAAAACTGATTCTAAAGTGGATGCAATTTGAATTTTTAAAAATCCAAATCATGTCCACCCGTAAGTCCTAAATTTATTATTGCAGCCAATTTAAATATGAAAATTACAACTTTTAAAATCCTAATTAGCTCTTCTCTTCAAATTAATTCCTATATGGGACACTTCAACTGTCTTTGGAGCTCCATCAATAACCATGTTCCAAATGCCAACTTCCACAGCTTCTAGCTCAGCCTTTTCTCCATCTTTGGCCGTCAGTTGCACAATAATCGATAAAGGTTTGAGAATTTGAGGTCCAGCGCTCAACCATGGATGAGTAAGACATGGAGTCGTTATTGGCCTCTTGTCAGGGACAAAATCCAGTAATGGAATAATGAAGCTAGTCATGTCATTAGCTAATGCTCCACCAGTACTTTCTTGAGAGGCCAGAGCCGCAATTGACAAATTTGCCTCAAATCACCATATATATTGAAAAACTCATGTGAATAGTAACCACCTAATGCAATCTAAAGGAAAGATTGCTTTTAGCAGTTGGGAACAGATTAAATATTAAAACTTATTGACAAATTTAAAAATTAAATTCTAATTAAATTCTGCTATGTAGCTCAACCATAAATCACGATATAACTAAAGGTGTTTGACACTTGCAATAATTATAATAAAAATTATTCGTATGTGTGTGCATGATTGGTTGATGGTATAAATAACTTTACACTTATAGAATATCAAAATAAAAATATAAAATGAAATGCAATAAATCAACATATTGTTTCATTCTCTAATATCAGATGTCATTAAGAAAGAAAAATAGCCACCAACAAAAATCATGTATCACCACCTAATTTGTAGCTTGGCTTTGCATTGAATAAACATTACTCCTTAAAGATACTAAAATAAACGTCATATCGATCTAGCCTTTTTTGAGTAGCAAAGTTCATGCTCTAATCAGAACTATAAAATCATTTGAATTTTCTTGCATGCTTAACAGACACACTTAATCAGAATAAGGGGAGCTCTCAAACCTTCCTGCATACAAGAGGCAACCCATAATATTTTGTAAGTCATCCTTGTTGAGGGAAGCGAAAGGAGAAAGATAAACTAATCTTGACAAGTTTATCCTGGTTGGCAGAGATCCATGTTAGAGCAGGCTAGAGATTTCTAACCCTCATAGCTTCAAGAATCAGATGCATTTTTCTGAACTGCGACTGACTTTCGAGCCTCATTTATTATGCTCTATCTCCAAGATCAAATAAGCCTTAATAGTAAAAGTGGCTTGCAGTGATCTGATTCACAATGTGATTATCAAAATCAACGTTTCTGTAAGCCTTGATACGTTGGCGTTTAAATATTTTTGAAGGAGTTTTTGGTACTTGGAAAGACTTATGCTCAGTTCCTTCTGTGGTCCTTATAGTTGTTTAAGTACTATAATAGCATTAAACTTTGACTTAGATATGTGAGAACAGACTTTGAATCAATATAGGGGTTGAGGTGCTATTTGGTGACTAGATAGTTGCCAATGCCTACTGAATTTCACGCCCCACCTAGTCAACAACTTCTTGAGACATGGAAGAGGATAACTTTTGCTTCTTAGCTTCATAGTCAAATACATCTTTGATACCTCTCATTTCCATCCCTGCTCAAATCACACAATCTTATTCCACTACAAGAAAAAAGGTTTGTCGGCACACTTTTTTCTTGCCACGCTTTAAAAGTGTGTCCAAAAGTAGTCAATGGCCACGCTTTTGCGAGGGTGAACACTGATATGAGATTTAACCACGCTTTTTTTCGCTACGCTTAAAAAGCGTGGCCATAGAGGAAATCGGCAGGCTTTTACGAGGGTGGCCACTTATTTAAAATTTGGCCACGCTTTTTTACTGCCACGCTTGAAAAGCGTGGCTATAAAGAGAAATCGGCACGTTTTTACAAGGGTTGTCGCTGATTAAAAATTTGGCCACTTTTTTTTGTCATACTTAAAAAACGTGGCCATAGAAGAAAACCGGCACGCTTGAAAAGCGTGACTATACCGTGTTTATTTTAGCGCCGAAAAAAAATGTGCCGATAGAATTTCCTCCCCTAAAATTTAGTTTCCACCTATTTTTCCCACACTTAACCTTTTTTTCCTAAGTTATCAAATTTTACCCTAAAATTGATAACAACAACACACACTAACTTTACATTGTTACCAAATTCACTTTTAACTAAAAATGATAACAACAACACACTAACTACAAATAATGAAACAGTAAAAATTCACTTTCAAACGCTAAAAGCTAAGGCGCCGTCAGCTTTATCTTCTCAAACCCAGCCTTGGCGTCGTTCATCCATCTTCATCACTGCCCTTCATCGCACCCAGCCTTCATTGCATTCATCTCCTTCATCGTTGTGTTAGCGAAGATCGCAACTCTTCGCACTCAAGGTCGAAACCCTTTGCGCTCAAGATCGCAACCCTTGCTGTTTTGCTTGTTGTCCTTCTCGCCGTTCTGGTCGCGGTTCTGCTCGCTTCTCTCTGTCGCAGTTCTGCTTGCTTCTCTGTCGTGGTTCTGCTCGCTTCACTGTCGCGGTTCTGCTCGCTTCTCTGTTGCAGTTCTGCTCACCGTGCTGCTCGAAGGTTAGTGATTAGTTGTGCTCCATCTTCGTTTTTTTTAAAATGCTTCATTTAGAAATTAATCAAGAAAATGGGATGATTAATGGAATGTTTTCTGCTGTTAACTTTTTATTGAATTGATTAGTGATTAGCTCTTGCTGTGTTGTTGTTTTAATTTGTAAAATAGATGATTATTGAATGTTTTCTGCTGTTTTATTGATTAATGGTGACTCTTGCTATTTTAATTTGTAATCAAGAAAATTGGATGATTATTGAATAATGTTTTCAGCTGCTTTATTGAATTGATTAGTGGTTAGCGCTTGCTTTTTATTGAATGATTTCTACTATTTTCTGCTGTTTTAACTAATGTGCAATATTATAAAATAGCAAAATAGCGACTTTGATTCCACTTTTAAACAAAGCACAAGATATAATCCACCGCAACTCCAACCCGAAACACCCCTTAGGCTTGGGGTATTAATCTCTATCTCTTTTTTTTTTTTAAATCATGGAAAGATGTGTAAAATACTATATAATGTTTCTCCTACTGAGTCAGTTCCTATATTCAGGTAATTTTCCTTCTTCTTCTTTTTTTTTCTTTTTTTTATTTAGCTTCTTCAGTTAAGTTAAGTTCAGTTCTGTTCCGTTCTGTTCTGTTCTGACATTTGTTGCTTAAGTTTGAAGATATTGTTTGTTTGTTTCTTGATCCTCACTTCTGTTTCCCTTCTTTTTTTGGTTTAATGTATTCAGTTGCTTTCCTTTGCATACTTTATCTTTTGAATATATTCTCTGCTCTCCCTTTAACTGAATGGTTCTATTTTAAGTTTTTTGAAACCACAAATTGCTTTGTCCTTCTTTGTCATTTTGTGTTCTTTCTAATTGAAATTTAGTTAACTAACTAAGCACCTTTTTCTCTTCTTGTTTAGTTCAAAATGGACGTCAGAAACTTTAAGGTCCCTTTTTATGTAGATTGTTGCTCCACTCATCACACCAAAATCTGCAACCATAACATAAAAATAATTACACTAAATTAAACCAAAAATAAAGATTTTAGCATGCTATATATATATATATATATATATATATATATATATATATTTTACCCTTTCTCAAAATTTTGAATAACTGGATAATACAAGTCTTTTTATTTTTTTCAATTTCAATAATTTTAATTAATTTTTTCAGCTAGCACATGTGTGGTATAGTATTTAGTTTTATTCTTCCCTTGGAATAAACGATTTTTTTTAATTTTCTCTTGAAACAATGAAGAAGAAAGGACAAGAGAAACAAAGTGTAACTAGGCCTAGTTTTCTTTAATTCTTTGTAACAAGATGCAGGGGATAGGAAGTCAAATAGGCTCAAAAGTGAAACAAGTAAGATTAGAAGGCAGGTAGGAAATGAAAGCGGTGAGTGCTGACCGTAGCCAAGTAAGATTGAAGTCATGGAAGCCAAAATGGCACAAGCAAAAGCATACTTGTTCCTTTTAGGCTTCTTCTTGTGAGGATCGAAATCTGCAAGGTGGTTAGTGTTGTTGTTAGTTGCAGCTTCAACTGCTTTGGCCTCAGTCATTTTGACTAATTATTGCTTGCTATAGAGAAGAAGAAACGAAGAAAGAAAGATGGATGAGAAGTGTGTGTGTGTGTGTGTTAATGGTACATGTGTATGATTAATAATTAAAATGGCATGTGATGAGTTAGGTTTGTGAGGATGCTCTAGCTTGCTTATATAAACATCACCCCCTTGGACCATGGACGTATGGACTCACACACATTACTCATTTACTCTCTCTCTATGTATAGCCTCACAATCTTCTCTCTCTTTCGTCAACGTCATTTTCACTCTGCCTAAGGGGTGTTTTGGGTTGGAGTTGCGGTGGAATAATATCTTGTGCTTCGTCTAAGAGTGGAATCAGAGATTCTGCAGCTTCATTTATTCCTTTTTATACTATTTTAATATTTTTTTTAATTTACCTTTCATAAATCACTTGTCTCAGTAAATTATATATAATGTAGGGACTTATAGATTTAATTCTATTTGAATTAATTGCCATCTTCATTTTTGTTACAGCTTCTAATGATGTTTCATTAACAAGTTTAGGATCTGCTACCTTTACAGGGTTGAAGTGTCCAGCACCAATTGCAAATGGGGTTGCAGAATTACCAGTTTCATCAGTTAAACACTTAAAGGATTTCCTGTGTTGTCTGTTGTCCCAGCTGCAAAATAAAAAAGTATGTTAGTATGTTACTCTCTACATAATAGAGTTAGATAAAATTAAATATAGTGAAGGGTCACCTTGAGAATATTAGGGTCAATTACACTTGACCCCTTGCTAGAGAATGAGGCCACTGAGGGTGCTGGTTTGGTATTCATGACAGTTATTTCGGGTAGAATATATACCATTGGATTAGAAGAAGAATTGATGTAGTGAATGAGTTTTAAAACATTGTGATAGGACACTTGAGTGGAAGGAATGAAGTGAGCGTCACTTGATAGATCATTCCCAAGTAGTTCATTGTTTCCTAGGATGAAACCAACACCACCAGCTCTTTCAACTTCTAATTCCTTTCTTATTCTTCCTCCTTCCCCTCTCATGCACACAACTATCTTCCCTTTGGCCTTGTTACGATCAAGGCTGTTGTCCAAACAGAACCTGCATATATCATTACATAAAACTAGTATTTACTTTTTTCTACCTTTGTTTGCCATGTCATATACTAATCAATATATACAATAGCAAAATTGAAAACTCTGTGTTTGTATGCTTGAATTGAATCTTGTGTTTGCTTGGTTGCTACTGAATCTTATTAGTATTGATTTAAGTCTATTTTTTTTATTACAAGATTTTAGTAGTTGTCTTTTTGCTGCTGTTGCCGCTGCCATCTCTCTTGGTTTGCTTTTGCTGTAGTACTGCTGTTGCTGCTAGGGTATGGATTTAGTTTCTGCGGTGCTAGTTGACTATCTTTATTTTAGTTTAATTTTAAAAATTCTGACAGCTTCTTTAGAGGAAACTACGCTAATGAATGTTAAGTTGTTGTAACTTATTTGTTTTGTAATAGAACCTCTATCATTGGAGGTCATGTGATCGTGGTTCTCTATGTCCTAACCTCGTATAATTTGTTATTCATGTTATGTATACTACTTAATTTGTTATTCAAATTATGTATACTACTTAAGTGCTTTCTTGAGGCAATCACTTCAAGGATTTCTTTAAGAATTGCTAAAACTCAATTTTCTTTGATAGTTTTTGTTAGTTATCTTCAAAGTATTTTGGAGGTTGGGAAACATTGTCTCTTATTAGTTACATAGGAAGCTAGATTTGCAGTTAGTGAGACTAACGTTAATTAAGGACTTTAGAACAGGAACTTAGCTATCTATTTGAAATACATAGGTTTTCGATGGATGTCTCCAAGAATTGGATGGATACGCCCCGTCATTTGAAAGAATATCAACTCGTTGTAGAAAGGTTTTTAAATTTTGCTTAATCAGCGGGAATTCCTCAAGGGGAAGAAATTCAATGCCCATGTAAAAAGTGTTCTAATAGACTTTAGTTAAAGAGAGATGACGGGTATAACCATTTAATATGCCGTGGATTTGTAGAAGGTTATAGGCGGTGGTTTAATAATGGAGAATCACTTGTTGCTATGGATGTTGACAGTGACACAGACGGTGAATATAACTGTAATGATAACATTGATGAGCTGTTACGAGATAGATTCAGAGATACTACATAATTTGATGGACAAAATACAGGGCCCGACGAATATGCAAAGGAATTTTATAAATTGGGGGACGAGGCAAGCCAAGAACTATACCCTGGGTGTAAAGGATTCACAAGATTATCTTTTACTATCTGTCTTTACCTCTTAAAATGCTTGCATGATTGGAGTAACGCGTCGTTCACTTCTCTCTTAGAATTATTAAAAAAAGGAATGTCATATTTGAATACCCCTACTTCTTTTGATAAAACCAAGAATATGATAAAGAATTTGGGTCTTGACTACCAAAAGTTCGATGCATGTCCTAATGACTCCATGTTGTATCAAAACGGGCATGAGAATGACGTATCGTGCCATGTCTGTAGATCATCCCGTTATGTTGAGCGTCCCGTTGTGGTAGAGGATGATGTAACCTCATTAAGAAAGTCTCGTAAAGTTGCTACGAAAACTCTAAGGCATTTCCCTTTGATTCCCAGACTTCAAAGACTTTTCAAGTGCACAAGGACAGTTGAAGCTATGTCTTGGCATCATAATGAGCGTGATAAAAATGGCTCATTAAGGCATCTTGCTGATGGTGAATGGAAAGCATTTGACAGTCGACATGAAGATTTTGCGAAGGAGCCTCGTAATGTGAGACTAAGCTTAGCAAGCAACGGGTTCAATCCGTTTCGAATTTTGAACAGTATACATAGTACATGGCCTGTTGTTCTGATGGTGTACAATCTACCCCTTTGGATGAGAATGAAGCCTGGTTATCTTATGCTCTCTTTACCCATTCATAGACCACAATCACCGGGAAATGACATTGATGTCTTTCTTCAACCGCTTATTGAAGAATTAAAAGAACTGTGGGAGTCAGGTGTAGAAACATGACTCTTCAAAAAACAAAACATTCAACATGAGAGCATGTCTTTTATGGACAATTAATGACTTCCCTGCGTATGCTATGTTATCTGGCTGGAGTACAAAGGGAAAACTGGCTTGTCCGTGTTTTAATGATGACACTTCTTCTATCTATTTGAAACATAGTCACAAGACTGTTTATATGGATCATCAAAGATTTTTACCCATGAGTCACCCGTGGAGGCATAACAAAAGATCTTTCAATGGAAAAACTAAACTTCGGTCTCCACCCCCGTTGTTAGAGGGAACAGCTGTATTTGACATATTGCATGAGCTAGATAACTCTTTTTGGAAGAAGCAAAAGAGATCAAAGAATGGGCTATCAAACTGGAAAAGGCGGTCAATATTTTTCGAATTACCATATTGGAAGTACAACATGTTTAGACATAACCTTGATGTCATGCACATAGAAAAGAACATAGTTGATAGCATAATAGAAACTCTATTGGATATTCCCGGAAAGACAAAAGATCATGCAGCTGCTCGTTTTGACCTTGAAGACATGGGTATCAGGAAAAACCTTCAGCCGAAAGATACGAAGGATGAAAAAAAAAAACTATGTTAGAAAATGCATGCTTCTCAATGACTTCAGCAAAGAAAATAATCTTTTGTGGTGTGATGAAAGGGGCAAAATTACCAGACGGAAGTGCTTCCAACATCTCTCAATGTGTGCAACAAACAGAAAAGAAGATTCAGGTTACAAGACCCATGCTGCTCATTTCATGTTACATTACTTGTTGCAAGTACCAATCATGAGCATACTTCCTGACCATGTTGCCATCGCTCTAGTTCGATTATGCTCATTTATTCGCCGGGTATATCAGAAGGTAATTAGCCTAGCTGAGGTGGTAAACTTAGAAGCAGAGATTGTTGAGACATTATACCAGCTCGAGAGAATTTTTCATCCAAGCTTTTTTGACATAATGGTGCACTTACCTATTCATGTGGCAAATGAAGTGAGGTTAGGTAGTCCAGTTCAATATTGTTGGATGTACCCTGTTGAATGGTATATGTACACACTACAATTGTATGTTTGTAACAGAAATCATCCAGAGGGGTCCATTGCTAAAGGATATTTGGCTAACGAGTGTATAAACTTTTGCTCAAGATATTTGCATCAGGATGTTCAGACAAGATTCAATAAAATTCCTCGAAACAATGATGAGTGTGTTTCAGATGAGATGTGAAATCCCAGTTTGTTTCCAAACAAAGGATGTCCCTTGGGTGGAAAAATGGAAACTGTGTTCATCTTAGAAAAAAAATCAGAAGCAAAAGGGCATGCATACATCCTGAACAACTATGATAAGATCGAACTCTACATGAGGTATTTTGTTTGCTTTATTATCATCTGTTAGTTTGCAATTACAACATCGTACCTTACTAACAGATAAGAATATTTGATATTTTCAGAGAGCATGAGAGTCAAGTTAATGATAACAATCCACGCAGAACGAAGTGGGAGAAAGCCAAAGATCATAGTCAACAATTCTCAGAATGGTTTAAAATTTGTGCCATGAAAAAAGATGTGCTTGGTTGGGCAAAAAGGTTAGCTAGAGGTCCAAATAGAGTTGTGAAAATATTTTCAGGTTTTGTTTTCAACGGGTATAGGTTCCATACAAGGCACCGTGATGCGAGACGTAAAACCCAAAATAATGGTGTCACATTAGAAGCATTGACTCCTAGTTTTGCTAGTGTGAAAGATAAGAACCCAATTGAAGCAAAAATAACCTACTATGGTAGAATAGTTGATATGTTTGAGTTAGATTATTATGGCCAATTTAAAGCAGTCCTATTTACGTGTGAGTGGTATACAGTTGCAAAAGACCACTTTGGTCTCTCATATGTGTATTTCTGTAAAAAATGCTACCAAGAAGAACTATTTGTGCTAGCATCTCAAGTAAACCAAAGCTTTTGTGTGCAAGACCCATATGTGAGTGACAAACACTATGTTATGAAAACAATTTCGAGAGATTTATTTAGAATAAGTGACGACTTTGAGTCTGAATCCCCCACAATATATGCAAGGGAGCCATGTGAACCTAAAATGATTCCAAGTCTTCCAAATGATAATGGTAAAGTTGATCTAGTGAGAAATGATCTATGAGCTACCATCATAGATATGGCTCCAAACTTGTTTGCCAAGCAACGTTGTGAGGAAGACGAGGAAAGTGAATATGATAAGTACATGGAGGATGTTGATTCCGATTCATCTTGACATGTGTTTATCTTTGCATTTTTTGGTAGTATTCTAAATGAATTACTTTTGTTGGTTGTTTTGCTTTTTTAGTTACTTGCTTGTGCTGATTATGTTTATTTAATTAATAGAATTACATTTTTTCTTCTTATTTCTTATGTGTGCAGAATGGAGAAAGGGGAGATCACTAAAAGAAAAAGAGTAATTACCTTAGGTCAAAAGAACATGAAACAGAAAAGTCCAAAAAAAAATTATTCTTTTGAGGTTATGCAAGTTAAGTCAAGTGCTGAAATGCTACAACAATATAATATTAAGAGAGAGAAGATCATGACTGACAATAAGAAAGCTAGGTTGCAAGCTCAAGGCCCAAAAGATCCAACAAGAATATAACCCATCACAATAGTGGAAGATGCATTTGAAGAGCAAACTGGGGCTCCGAAGAAGAAAAAGAAGGTCCAACCAAACTCACTTTTTCAAGAATGTGAAGGTAATGGGAATAATTCAAAGGCTGCTGAAAAGAACCCCCAAAGTGGGAATGAGACAATGTTTCAAGCTGAAAGGAACTTAAAAACTAGGAATAAAAAAACTATTGAAGATGATACAATGGATCAAGATAATGCAAGTTCTAATGAGGAGGGAGAAGATACAAGTGAGTTGAGCATAGAATCAAACAAAAAAGGAATGAGTATTGACATGTATTTTAAGGTGCATAGGATTAATTTTGAGGACGAGGAAGATAAGGAAAATGAGAAAGATGAGCAAGATGCTGCAAATATTGAGGGTAGCGTAGGACAAGCTAGTATGAATGTACTTTTTCATATCTCTTTTATTGCCTAATTATAGCTTATATTACTTTTCAATTAGGTAGAGTTAAAATTCTGTTATTCTAATTGGACTTAGGCACTAAAAAGAAAACTCGTGGCAAGACCTTATGCGAAAAACTTCATGCCACTGATTATGATCGACGGGAGGTGGAGTTTTTACAGGGAAGCCTATTGATCCAACCAAGGAGGTCGTAGCTAACCTAGGCCAATTTTTGGGTTCAACAGTTAGAAATCCCCGTTTTGTGACTTTGCTATACACTAGTTGGCATGGTGTGCCTGATAATATCAAAGAGGACATGTGGGAGTACGCCAATGTATGCAAATATGCCTTTATGGACAGTTTATTTATTTGTTATGTTGTGCATGCTAACCTTTGGCATTCTAATGTATTGTGTTGCATAGCAAAAGTTCATTCTTCCAATAAGTTCAAAGCCGTGGGTCATACGGGGATTTTGTCTTGCATGGAAAAAATACAAGGGTGAAATTAAAAAAGAAGATTTTTTAAAGTACAACACAAAGAAAGAAATGATAAAGAACTAACCATTAGATATTCTTGAATTTTAGTTTCGCAAGTTAATTCGGTATTGGAGTCTTCCCGCTATCAAGGTAATGTTATGTCTTCTATTTCTTCTAGCTATCCTTGATTTTTTTTATTAGACTTGGCATTTCAAAAGAAGGTGATATGATTTTCAAAGAGAAAGAAAATGTGTCCATTAAGAATAATATCTCTTTTTCATGTTTATATTTAGGCTATGAGGAAAATATGTCCGTTAAGAATAATATCTCTTTTTCATGTTTATATTTAGGCTATGTCTGTTAAGAATACTGAAAATAGGTCAAAGCAAATATGTCCTTACCGAATGGGATCCACAAATTTTGCAATAGTGCGCAAGCAGCTGGTAACATAACTTATTTTTTTGTGATTTCTCCTTTATATCCATGTTATATTGTCTAGTTAGTATGCTTCATGTAAATTTTTCTCTTCATACTCTAGCGTGACTCTAAAGAGAACAATGAAGAGTCATCAAAGGCTGAAGTTTTCACAGCAACTCGCACAAGTAAAAATGAAAAAAAATTGATGCTAAAACACAAACAATAATTGTGAGTTATTTTGTATTTGTATTTGGATTTGTACAATATAAATGCTAGATAGATTTGTATTTATATTAAGTTAATGTGACTTTGTATTTTTTTGTTGTTGTTACTTTTGGTAGAATGAACTTCAAAGCCATGTAGAGGCAGGGGAAAATCATGAGGATGCATTTGTAGCAGTTCTAGGAAAGGACCAACTAGGTCGAGTTCGTTGTTATGGGACTTCAGTTACAAGAAGCTCTCTTAGAAAGGATGAGGAGATTTGCCAAGTGAAGGTTGAATACAATGATAAGGTCTCATCATTAGAAAAGAAGATGGACGGTGTTTGTGGTCTATTAAATGTGATGTATCACCAACTCAATCCTGAAATGAGTGATGAAGAGGTAGCAACCTTAGTGCAAGCAACCCAAAATTCTCTTTTGGATGCCTCAAGTAGTAGACCAAGAAATACTCCTCACTCCTCTCGAGCAACTGTAATTCCACCAACTGATGATGTAAGTAACTGTCCTAACCTTGTATTATTGTCATTCCCTTGATTTAGATTATAGAATTTTATTTTTCATGTTGAATTTATGTTTATGGCTGAATATGTACTGTTGATTCATCCATTATGAGTTTACACTCTGCCAAAAGAACAACCTTGTTTAACCAGCTAACAAAACAAAAATAAATCATTGACATGGCCAAAAGTAACTAAGGGAGGTTCAGATTTGTATAAAATGATGCTGTCAAGGCTAGTGGGGGAGGAGTGGGTGGAGTTGGTGGTGGTGGTGTTGGGGATAAACGGGGCTGTAGCTGCTTCTTCGTTCGAGAAATCAAAGAATTACTCAACCATGAAATGCTCAGAACTAGGGGCATTATTGTCTTGCTGCTGCTCAAACAACTCTTGAGCTTCCATTGCCACAAATTTAACAATTCTTCTTTTCTTGTTTGTTTTTAAATCTAAGTCAGAAAGTGAGAGAAAAAAAACACACTAATAGTTAGAACTTAGAAGGTTGATATGCCTTTGCAAAGGACCCATTGCTATGGACCCTAGCTTGTTACCTTATATTTAAATTTCATGGATTATATTATTTATCAATTATAATATTATTAGCAATTAAATACATGAGTACTACTATACATACATTGGAATAGGTACAAACGTAGCTTCCTCTTATTTATTTCTG
This sequence comes from Arachis hypogaea, assembly GCF_003086295.3. NCBI lineage: Eukaryota > Viridiplantae > Streptophyta > Magnoliopsida > Fabales > Fabaceae > Arachis > Arachis hypogaea. The sequence goes on from NC_092041.1 coordinate 38,480,069, forward strand.
AAGATCCGTAAAAAGACTTGCTATGGAGACACCAGTATTTAACCTTTGCTTTTTCAACTAGATTTAGCATTAATTTCTCCTTTGTTTAATTAAGCCTTTGCTAATCATGGAATCAAATCTGAACCCACGACCTATCATAGTAACTAAGGAAGGTTTACCAAATAGCTAATTACTCCCTAATTACTATATTTTATGTTTAGCTATGAGTGATTTTCTATGCTTTATCTTCTCATCTATTTGTTGGCCTTGGCAAGTTTCCTTCCTTATTTCTACTTTTAAGCTGAATATATACTGTTGATTGCTTAATTTGCTGCTTCGCATGAGTTTTTCTTTCAATTTTCGTGGATAAATAGAATGAAATAAGTATGTGTTCAATTCAATTTATTGCAGAAGATGATCTTTTATTTTTCTTAGTTTCTATTTAAATAAAGTATCTGTTGAATTAGGATATAGGTATGTTATCAATGGTGCTAGATAAAAAAGTGCCAAGGGGAGCATATATGGTTGTGACCTTGTATAGGGACTATTTCTTTTGTATTTGATATGTGTTTTTTGTTCTAATGGATGAATATACAATATTGCGGGACCTAATTAAAGTTGCCTTGCCATTTTCATGTTTAATCAATTTGGATTTGGAATTGGATTTGTTGGACTTAATTGAAGTCGCCTTTATAACATGCACTAACACAAGATTATTTAAAATTCTGCAGGGCAATGATAAAAACAATGGAGCTCATAATGGATGATCACACTACTCATGAAATTTGATATTTTGTAACTAAGTACATAAAAGAAGAAGATATGTGACACTTGTTGGAATTACAATTCTCATTTACTTGTTATGACTTTATGTTTTGGTACTTTATCATCAAAGCCTACTTTTGTGGTGACAAGTTTTATATGTATGCTTTTTTTATGGAGAAGTTTATATATTTGTTGGATTAGTTCAATATATATAATTTTATTTTTGTTTATGATTTTAAAATTATATATGAATTTTGCACGAAGTATTAGGAAGATTAATGAAAAAAAATGTGACCAAACTTATGGGCATGCTTAAAAAGGGTGGCTATATCTTAATTTTGGGCTCAACAAGCACGCTTAAAAAGTGTGGCCATAACTTGGCAACCAGCGCGCTTTGAAAGAGTACCCATATCCTCATCTATTGGCACGTTTTCTAAGCGTAGCTGTATCTTTTCGTATTTATAAATTGTCACGCTTTTGGAGCATAGCCATATGTTTACCCTATTGGCACGCTTAAAAAGTGTAGCCATATCTTCTCCTATCGGCACGCTTTTAAAGAGTACCCAAAGCAAACAATCTGGGACGTTTTAAAAGTGTGGCAATATGTGCACTTTTCGGTATGTCTTTTAAGCGTACCTATAGGTTACGACCTATGTCCACGCTTTTTAAGCGTCGCGAGAGATGAAAGCGTGCCAACAAAAAAAGCGTGCCGATAGATCCACAAAAGTGTGGCGATAGAACAACCGGCACGCTGGCGGATGTGACCTTTTCAAAAGCGTGCCAATAGCTCAAAAAGTGTGGCAAAAAGCTATCGGCATGCTTTTTTGCACTTTTCGGCACGCTTTTAAAGCGTGGCAGAAAGGTTATTTTCTTATAGTGTTCGAACAATTCCTACATTGATAATGAGCTCTAGCTACCACATTTAGAGACAATATACACAAACAGACTCCTTAACCAAACAAGTCAAACATGCTTTCTAATGAAATGGAATATACTCTTAACTTTTGAAATTTTCTTACAAGTTTGTGTAAGAGCTGGTACTTGCACTGACAGAGCGCGCGCACACAAATAAAAAGAGGAATTCATCAAGATGATCTTACCTCGTAATTTATTGAACATAGAAAATGTAACAACTCGTATTTTTTAAAATTTAAATAAAAAATTATAATTTATTAATTTGAACTTTTTAATTTTAAAAATTAATTTATTAAAACTAATTAAATTAATTTATGATAATTAGAATTTAAATTAATTAAAATTATATAATTTATTTTTATGAGATAATTTGTATATTTAAAATTAAAATTTTATTAATTAAAAATAATAAAAATTATATAATTTAATTTGAGTAATCAATGTTTTGAATTCTAAATTATATTTTATAAAAGATGATAATTTAGTTATTTTAGATTTTAAATTAGGAATAATTATTTGAATTTATTATGTTGATAAATCAAATTTTATATGTTTTCAGAATAATTTTTTGGTATTATAATCGATCCCAAATCATTGTTTTAACCTAAAGATTTTAAAAAATTGTTACACTACTAATACGTATTTTACTCTAATCCTAATCCTAAAGTCAGCCACACATACACACACACATACTAAGACACACGTAGCTTTCGTCTTTCTTCCCAGAAACACGCGTTCTTCTCTTCTTCCATAATGCATGACTCACCCTCCCCAACACTCAGTAAAAGAATTGATGAGCAAAAAATAAAGTTCACGGATACCAGCAAGTACACCGGATCATTTAAGTAATACCACAGTGAGTGGATATCGTTCTCACGAACATTGAATGATTGAACACGCAAATATCGAGTTAAATAACTAATTAGATCAATAGAACTTGGAATTGATGGTTACTAAAATCTTGTTGAAAATCCTAGAAAGCTTGAATACTGGAATCTTAAAGGTTTAATGCTTCAAAGGCTGTAATTGTTGAATAGGAAAAGAACATATGATGGGACAGCAAGGGTTTCGGAGATGTTTAAGTCCTTGGAAAAATCAAACTTTGTTTTCTCTATTCTAAAGCAAGCAAAGATTGTTTCGTGACAAATCTTAAATAATCGATTTCTTGTCTCTTGGTTCCTCAATTTCTCTTCGATCAATCAATTGCCAATTTCTTGGTAATTAATTAATTAAAGAGGTTAAGTACAAAAATTGATTCAGTTCCTCATAAGATTCAAAAGTAGTCCTCAAATTGGATTATATGCCATTATCCAAACTAGTCCTGTCCGATTGAATCTTATGAGAAAATACAATTTTCAAGAATTGTCAAAATTTGAATTATATATCTGACGTGGCGGAAACTGGCAAGTTAAGAAATTATTAATAGAAATACATTGCAAGTACAGTCCTTAACCAGCCGAAAATCCACTTATCAATTTAAAAAGGGTTGTCACAAAGATTAAAATTAAAATAATGGGAGTATGAATCCCAGGTCGTCTCCCAACGAGTTGCAGAGAGATGTGCTATTTTATCAATCAGGTGTTTTCAAAAATGGTTGAGTTGATAAACAGGAAATTAAAATAGAGAATTTAATTAATTCTAAATAAAAACCTTGACTGGGAGTAGATTAGTTGGAAGCCCTATTCTTGTTGAAATACTCTCCAGATTGATTGATAATTGAAGGTTGCTCTGTTTAGTTACCCCTTACTAGGTAAGGGAGAGTCAAACACGTTGGAATGCTGTTTCTATTCATAAGTCCCAATCCACTCATTGAAAAGGATTAGTGTCTATGAATAGAGGGCATTCCAACAATGAACCCAATTATAATTATCCTTTCAAGCATCCCAACTCAAGGGTTCCTTTCAATCAACTCCCCATCAAGGTAGGGAACTACTCGCTCATTGTGAATGTAGAACTCATAACATATAAAAAAGAATTAAAGGAAGACATGATAAATAAAAGATGAAAAGGGATTAAATAAAAATATTATTCTATATTAATAACTTGTGAAAACAATCCAATGTCAACTCTAGAGAGAATAATGATATGGAAGAATAAGTAAAAAGTAAATAGCAAAGTATAATGACTAGTACCGGAGGTGGCCTCTTCTCAAAGCTAAAAAGCAAAATCTTCCAAAAATCCTAATTATGAATGTCAAGTGATAAAAACCTAAGGGAGGAGCCAATTCAGATCTAAAACTAAAAATTAAGTGGAATGAATTGTTCTCTCTGTTTCTACATGTTCCCTGGCTCTAGTCTGTGTTTCTGGGCCGAAAACTGGATTGAAATCTGGCCCAGAAACTCTGCCAGTGACTTCTGAAATTCTGCAGATCGTGCACGCCACGCGGTCGCGTCATTCATGTGGGCGCGTCATTCGGCGTTTTGCTTTCCCACGCGGGCGTGTCGTCCATGCCTCCGCGTCACTTATGCTTTTCCAATCCGTGCGGTCGCGTGAGCCATGCGGCCGCGTCACTGCGATTTCCTCTCATTCGCGCGGTCGCGTGAGCCATGCGGCCGCGTCATTTCTCGTTGGTCATCTCCTTAATTTCTTGTATTCCTTCCAGTTTTGCAAACTTCCTTTCCAATCTCCAATTCATTCATGCCCTATAAAGCCTGAAACACTTAACACACAGATACGGCATCGAATGGGATAAAGGAGAATTAAAATACCTAATTAAAAGTCTCTAGGAAGTAAGTTTTCAAATCATGTAATAATTTTAGGAAGGAAATATAAATGCATGTTAATTATATGAATAAGTGGGTAAAGATCATGATAAAACCACACAATTAAACACATTATAAACCATAAAATAGTGGTTTATCAACCTCCCCACATTTAAACATTAGCATGTCCTCGTGCTTAGTTGAAGGAGATAAAATAATTGAGTAGGAACATGTAAAAACTCATGTAATACAATGCAACCTATATATGTGAATGCAACTATATGATTCTTGTCCACTTGATCAAGAATAAATAAGCTCTTCAAAACAACTACAAATCAAGCTCCACTAATTCAATTCTCATATAGTAAGAACATATAAAAATGCAAGAAGGTAGCTCATGAAACCAGGGAACATAGAATTTTAAGCATTGAACCCTCATTGATGATGTATGTATATTCTAATCTTTCCAGTGTATAGGGTAATCACTCTATCCCTCTCTAATCATGCTCCCTAAATTTTGTTCTTTTCCTAATCAATCAACAACATTTAATATACCAATGCAACATCATGAGGTCTTTTCAAGGTTGTAACGGGGCCAAGGTAAGGGTAAGGATACATATATGGTTAAGTGAGCTTATAAATTGAATCTTTAATTAACTCAAACTCTAACATAACCTATATATTTTATATAACTATGGAGTTCGTACCTAGCTACCCAGAATTCTCTTTAACATCTATACTCATATATCAACTGTTTATTTTAATTCTATCATACATGCATTGACCTTTGAATTCTTAACTCAACATTGGGGTAATTTTGTCCCCTTATTTATTTATTGAATATTTTTTTAAACATAGCTTATTAATGCACATGGATTTTTTTTATAGTTTCACATGAGTAGGTGTCCAAATTCCCATTATATTATCATGACATATCCCCTTATTATCTTTTGTTCCCACAATTTCCCATACTTAATTAGCACACACAATTCTATCTTAAGCTAACCAAAGATTCAAATTGGGGTATATAATTATTTTTCCGCTTAAGGCTAGTAATGTGGTAAACTATAGAACAAATGGGATTTAAAGGCTCAAAGTGGCTAACAAAGGAAATTGAAAGGGTAGGCTTAATTTGGATAAGTGAGCTAAAGAATTAATGGCCTCAATCATATGCAGCATATAAATATATTAAACATTGGACATATAGGATGGAACAAAATATAGGTTACAATCATAGAGAAGTAAACACACAAGAATAAAACAAATATGGTTAAATAATGTAACCATGCATAAAGGCTCAATTCTCACAGGTTGTGTGTTCTTTAGCTTTAAAAATCATGTTCCAAATACAACTTCAAGCAAATTTAACATAAGAGTTTTAATTAAAATTAGTGAAATTTTGTTCCAAAGATAGAGTTTTAGAAGAAACTTATTGTCTTTTCAATCAAGTAGAACATGCATGCAACTAATCTATTACTATGTAATTTATCCTATTCTACAAAAGAAAGAAAAACTAACTAAATATCCTAATTTATTGGTGTTTAGGGAAGAAAAATTACCTATGGAAGTCAGGTACTGACCGACCTCCCCACACTTAAGGATTTGCACCGTCCTCGGTGCCATCTGTCAGGAACAATGGTGGGCTGGTGGCAGTGTCTCCACAGTCGGGACCGTCGTGGCTTCCTGTGCTGGTGAAAGAAGTGGAGTCCGGAGTGCCTGGATCATCATCGGGTCTGTGATTGCCTGTAAGTAGCTCCTTGAGGTGTTTGAAACGGTGGTGGTCCGGCGCTCTCGGAGCTTTGCTTTTTTTCTTATTGGTCCAATCGCTTCAGTATTTGGTGCAGCAGCTGACTAGTAGATGGTGGAGGAGCTGCAGCATCCTCTGTGGACTGGCTGGTAGTGGCAATTTGTGGCCTGAGATATCTCCCGTTAGGGACATACTGATCATCCCATGGAAGAATGACTTTGGTGTCTCCAACTTTGTAGGATACTCCGGCTGCTGAGATAAGATCAGAGACCAAGGCGGGGAAAGGTAGGTTGCCTGCGATCTGCACATGTTCCATAGCATTTCGGATATGTCTTGGTAAATTAAGAGGCTGGTCTGTGAGGATGCACCATAGTAGAGCTGCCATGTCTGCGGTGAAGGAGGACTCATGAGTACTCGGGAAGACGTAATGAGACATAATCTGTGCCAATACGTGAGCCTCTATGGTAAGTGCAGAAGCCGAGATTCCCTTAGGATGGGAACGATGGTATCCGAAGATCCATTTGCTGCCAGGTTGAGCGATAACTCTGAGAACAGCGTCCCAGTCAAAGGTGTATGCCTGGCGCTTGATTGCGACTTTCTAAAAGGCGTCCAATCCTTCTGGAGCAGGTGGAAGATCTAAGGCTCACTGAATGGCTTCTTTTATAATAGGGACTTGCTTCTGACGTATATAGACAGACTGCAGGGTTGGCAGGTGGAAGTTGGAGTAGAACCCAATTACCCAAGAAAGATTGACCTATCGTGGCTGTCTCTGTAAAAATCCCCAGTGTCTTTGTGCAATTTGCGGCTCAACAAAGGCGGCAATACGTGGCAGAAGGATGAGAAGGTATTCGTTGTTGTAATTCCGAGCTGCCAGAATAGGAAACATCTGCTCACAGTAGCAATTCGGGAATCGTGCAGTGTCCTTTGCTGGGAAAGCTCTCTCCTTTTCATCAACCTTTATGATCCTTTTAATTCTTTTTGTTGAGGGCTTGACTGCAGTTGAAGAAGGTTCTGCCACTAATGCTCTTTTTCAGTAGTAGTGTAATTGGACTGAGCGGCGTCTAAAGTTTTAGACGCATAAGCAATAACAAAAGGATCCTTACCTTCACGCTGAGCCAGCGCCGCTCCTACTGCATAGTTAGAAGCATCGCACATGATTTCAAATAGCTGGCTCCAGTCTGGTCCTCTCACAATTGGAGATTGAGTCAGGGTAGTTTTCAGCTTATCAAACGCTTGTTTACAATCCTCACTGAACTCGAATTCAATATCCTTCTGTAGTAATCTAGATAGGGGAAGTGCTACCTTACTGAAGTCCTTGATGAATCTTCGGTAAAAACCTGCATGTCCAAGGAACGAACGGACTTCCCTCACAGAAGAGGGGTAAGGTAAACCAGAAATAACATCCACCTTTGCTGGATATACAGAAATGCCAGTATTAGATACAACATGTCCCAGCATAATACCTTGTTTAACCATAAAATGACATTTTTCGAAATTCAATACAAGGTTTGTACTGACACATCTATCTAATACTTGGTGCACAAAATTATGACCATCAATGGCGCCATCAACATGGTACGCTCAATTGCAATCTCAAATCTTTATCACAACTTCGCACAACTAACCAGCAAGCGCACTGGGTCGTCCAAGTAATAAACCTTACGTGAGTAAGGGTCGATCCCACGGAGATTGTTGGTATGAAGCAAGCTATGGTCATCTTGTAAATCTCAGTCAGGCGGATTCAAATGGTTATGGAGGATTAATGATTAAAAGATAAATAAAACATAAGATAAAGATAGAGATACTTATGTAATTCATTGGTGAGAATTTCAGATAAACGTATGGAGATGCTTTGTCCCTTCCGTCTCTCTGCTTTCCTACTGTCTTCATCCAATCCTTCTTACTCCTTCCCATGGCAAGCTGTATATTGGGCATCACCGTTGTCAGTGGCTACAGTCCCGTCCTATCAGTGAAAATGTTCAACGCGCTCTGTCACAGCACGGCTAATCATCTGTCAGTTCTCAATCAGGTTGGAATAGAATCCAGTGATTCTTTTGCGTCTGTCACTAACGCCGAGCCTTCAGGAGTTTGAAGCTTGTCACAGTCATTCAATCCTTGAATCCTACTCAGAATACCACAGACAAGGTTTAGACCTTCCGGATTCTCTTGAATGCCACCATCAATTCTAGCTTATACCACGAAGATTCCGATTAAGGAATCCAAGAGATATCCACTCAAGCCTTGTTTGCTTGTAGAACGGGAGTGGTTGTCAGGCACGCGTTCATAAGTGCGAATGATGATGAGCATCACATAATCATCACATTCATCATGTTCTTGAGTGAAAATGAATATCTTGGAACAAGAATGAGCTGAATTGAATAGAAGAACAATAGTAATTGCATTAATACTCGAGGTACAGCAGAGCTCCACACCTTAATCTATGGTGTGTAGAAACTCCACCGTTGAAAATACATAAGAACAAGGTCTAGGCATGGCCGAGAGGACAGCCCCCAATGATCTAAGAACTAGACGTCCAAAGATGATCCTAAGATCTAAAGTGATCCAAAGATGAAAATACAATAGTAAAAGGACCTATTTGTAGAGAAATAGTAGCTTAGGGTTTACAAAGATGAGTAAATGACATAAAAATCCACTTCCGGGCCCACTTGGTGTGTGCTTGGGCTGGGAATTGAAGCATCTATGTGTAGAGACTTTTCTTGGAGTTAAACGCCAGCTTTTGTGCCAGTTTGGGCGTTTAACTCCCATTCTTGTGCCAGTTCCAGCGTTAAACGCCAGAATTCTTAAGCTGACTTGAAATGCCTGTTTGGGCCATCAAATCTCGAGAAAAGTATGAACTATTATACATTTCTGGAAAGCCCAGGATGTCTAATTTCCAACGCAATTAAGAGCGTGCTAATTGGGCTTTTGTAGCTCCAGAAAATCTACGTCGAGTGCAGGGAGGTCAGAATCCAACAGCATCTGCAGTCCTTTTCAGCCTCTGAATCAGATTTTTGCTCAGGTCCCTCAATTTCAGCCAGAAAATACCTGAAATCACAGAAAAACACACAAACTCATAGTAAAGTCCAGAAAAGTGAATTTTAACTAAAAACTAATAAAAATATAATAAAAACTAACTAAAACATACTAAAAAAATGCCAAAAAGCGTATAAATTATCCGCTCATCACAGTACCAAACTTAAATTGTTGCTTGTCCCCAAGCAACTGAAAAACAAATAAGATAAAAAGAAGAGAATATGCAATGAATTTCAAAAACATCTATGAAGATCAGTATTAATTAGATGAGCGGGGCTTTTAGCTTTTTGCCTCTGAACAGTTTTGGCATCTCACTCTATCCTTTGAAATTCAGAATGATTGGCTTCTATAGGAACTCAGAATGCAGATAATGTTATTAATTCTCCTAGTTAGGTATGATGATTCTTGAAGACAGCTACTTTATGAGTCTTGGCCGTGGCCCAAACCACTCTGTCTTCAAGTATTACCACCGGATACATACATGCCACAGACACATAATTGGGTGAACCTTTTCAGATTGTGACTCAGCTTTGCTAGAGTCCCCAATTAGAGATGTCCAGGGTTCTTAAGCACACACTTTTTGCCTTGGATCACGACTTTATTTATTTATTTTTTTTCTCTTTTTCTTTTTCCTTTTTTTTTCGTTTTTTTTTGTATTCACTGCTTTTTCTTGCTTCAAGAATCATTTTTATGATTTTTCAGATCCTCAGTAACATGTCTCCTTTTTTCATCATTCTTTCAAGAGCCAACATTCATGAACAACAAATTCAAAATACATATGCACTGTTCAAGCATACATTCAGAACTCAAAGTATTGCTACCACATCAAAATAATAATCTGTTATAAAATTCAAAATTCATGCAATTCTTCTCTTTTTTAATTAAGAACATTTTTCATTTAAGAAAGGTGATGGATTCATAGGACATTCATAACTTTAAGGCATAGACACTAAGACACTAATGATCCTAAGACACAAACATAGATAAACATAAGCATAAAAATTTGAAAAACAGGAAAATAAAGAACAAGGAGATTAAAGAACGGGTCCACCTTAGTGATGGTGGCTTGTTCTTCCTCTTGAAGATCTTATGGAGTGCTTGAGCTCCTCAATATCTCTTCCTTGCCTTTGTTGCTCCTCTCTCATGATTCTTTGATCTTCTCTAATTTCATGGAGGAGAATGGATTGTTCTTGGTGCTCCACCCTTAGTTGTCCCATGTTGGAATTCAATTCTCCTAGGGAGGTGTTGATTTGATCCCAATAGTTTTGTGGAGGAAAGTGCATCCCTTGAGGCATCTCAGGGATTTCATGATGAGTGGGATCTCTTGTTTGCTCCATCCTTTTCTTAGTGATGGGCTTGTCCTCATCAATGAGGATGTCTCCCTCTATGTTAACTCCAACTGAATAACAGAGGTGACAAATGAGATGAGGGAAGGCTAACCTTGCCAAGGTAGAGGACTTGTCCGCCACCTTATAAAGTTCTTGGGATATAACCTCATGAACTTCTACTTCCTCTCCAATCATGATGCTATGAATCATGATAGCCCGGTCTATAGTAACTTCGGACCGGTTGCTAGTGGGAATGATTGAGCGTTGGATAAACTCCAACCATCCCCTAGCCACGGGCTTGAGGTCATGCTTTCTCAGTTGAACCGGCTTCCCTCTTGAATCTCTCTTCCATTGAGCGCCCTCTTCACAAATGTCTATGAGGACTTGGTCCAACCTTTGATCAAAGTTGACCCTTCTAGTGTAAGGGTGTTCATCTCCTTGCATTATGGGCCAGTTGAATGCCAACCTTACATTTTCCGGACTAAAATCTAAGCATTTCCCCCAAACCATTGTAAGCCAATTCTTTGGGTCCGGGTTCACACTTTGATCATGGTTCTTGGTGATCCATACATTGGCATAGAACTCTTGAACCATTAAGATTCCGACTTGTTGAATGGGGTTGGTAAGAACTTCCCAACCTCTTCTTTGGATCTCATGTCGGATCTCCGGATATTCACTCTTTTTGAGTTTGAAAGGGACCTCGGGGATCACCTTCTTCATGGCCACAACTTCATAGAAGTGGTCTTGATGCACCCTTGAGATGAATCTCTCCATCTCCCATGACTCGGAGGTGGAAGCTTTTGCCTTCCCTTTCCTCTTTCTAGAGGTTTCTCTGGCCTTAGGTGCCATAAATGGTTATGGAAAAATAAAAAGAAATGCTTTTACCACTCCAAACTTAGAAGGTTTGCTCGTCCTCGAGCAAAAGAAGAAAGAAGAGAGTAGAAGAAGAAGAAATGGAGGAGATGGAGGTGGGCTTTGTGTTTCGGCCAAGGGAGAGAAGTAGTGTGTATGATGTGTGAAAATGAAGGGGTGAAGATGGATTTATATAGGGGTGGGGAGAGGGGTAGGGTTCGGTCATGTATGGGTGGGTTTAGGAGGGAAAGTAGTTTGAATTTGAATGGTGAGGTAGGTGGGGTTTTATGAAGGATAGATGTGAGTGGTGAAGAGAATGGTGGGATTTGATAGGTGAGGGGTTTTTTAGGAAGAGGTATTGAGGTGATTGGTGAATGGTGAATGGGTGAAGAAGAGAGAGAGTGGTGGGGTAGGTGGGGATCCTGTGGGGTCCACAGATCCTGAGGTGTCAAGGATAAGTCATCCCTGCACCAAGTGGCAAGCAAAAATGCTCCTTCTGCCAATTCTGGCGTTAAACGCCGGGATGGTGCCCATTTCTGGCGTTTAATGCCACCTTCTTGCCCATTCCTAGCGTTAAACGCCAGTCTGGTGCCCCTTTCTGGCGTTAAACACCCAGAATGGTGCCAGACTGGGAGTTAAACGCCCATTTGCTGTCTTCACTGGCGTTTAAATGCCAGCAAGTTTTCCTCCAGGGTGTGCTATTTTTCTTTCTATTTCTCATTCTGTTTTTGGTTTTTCAATTGATTTTGTGACTTCACATGATCATCAACCTACAGAAAACATAAAATAACAAAGGAAAATAGATAAATATAACATTGGGTTGCTTCCCAACAAGCGCTTCTTTAATGTCAATAGCTTGACAGTGGGCTCTCATGGAGCCTCACAGACACTCAGAGCAATGTTGGAACCTCCCAACACCAAACTTAGAGTTTGAATATAGGGGTTCAACACCAAACTTAGAAGTTGGTTGTGGCCTCCCAACAACAAACTTAGAGTTTGACTGTGGGGGCTCTGTTTGACTCTGTTTTGAGAGAAGCTCTTCATGCTTCCTCTCTATGGTTGCAGAGGGATATCCTTGAGCCTTAAACACAAAGGATTCTTCATTCACTTGAATGATCAATTCTCCTCTGTCAACATCAATCACAACCTTTGTGGTGGCTAGGAAGGGTCTGCCAAGGATGATGGATTCATCCATGCACTTTCCAGTCTCTAGGACTATGAAATCAGCAGGGATGCAATGGTTTTCAATCTTTACCAGAACATCCTCTACAAGTCCATAAGCTTGTTTTCTTGAATTGTCTACCATCTTTAGTGAGATTCTTGTAGCTTGTACCTCAAAGATCCCTAGCTTCTCCATTACAGAGAGAGGCATGAGGTTTATGCCCCCTAGGTCACACAGAGCCTTCTCAAAGGTCATGGTGCTTATGGTACAAGGTATTGAGAACTTCCCAGGGTCCTGTCTCTTTTGAGGTAATCTCTGCCTAGTTAAGTCATCCAGTTCTTTGGTGAGCAAAGGGGGTTCATCCTCCCAAGTCTCATTACCAAATAACTTGTCATTTAGCTTCATGATTGCTCCAAGGTACTTAGCAACTTGCTCTTCAGTGATATCTTCGTCCTCTTTAGAGGAAGAATACTCATCAGAGCTCATGAATGGCAGAAGTAAATCCAATGGAATCTCTATGGTCTCTGTGTGAGCCTCAGGTGGGTAAAATTCATATCCCTTAGCTTTCTAATTCCACTTGAATATGGGCTACTGGAGACAGATGGTCAACTTAGAGCTCTCTGTGGCATTAAGAGTAAGAAGAAGATGGTCGGAGATAAGATTTATCCTACAAGGTTCAACATGATTGTGTGTTCAACATTTAAACGCAAAGGTTGGTGTAGAGCTCAACTGAATGGGTCTAGGAAGTTGTCTGGTTGCTTCAGTGAGGATTCAGACTATTTGCCACCCGGCTGGAACAGTATTGCTCAACAAGAAGACAAGTGCAAAAGCAAGATTTGGAACCCCAGAATTCACTCTAGAAATCAACACTCTTGGGGCCTTGTCACTTGCTTTAACTTGCTAGAAGGCTTTCTGCGCCTTGTTTGGGACCCCGGAGGCTACTGGAACTCCAAACATTGGTGGAGATTTCTGGATGAGTTCAAGCACAAGCCGCCATAATAGGAAGCTCCTTAAATGTCCAACTTAAGGACTTTAACTAAAAGTGCTAAGTGGGAGACAACCCAACATGGTTTGATCGTTCTTTTTCAATTTATTCTATTTCGTTTTGTTTATTTTTTAGTTTTATTTTATTTTTTTGAACCTGGAATCATGCATAGCATTCACATTAAGCATTGCATTCTGCATACTGCAATATGCATTTTTCAAAAAAATAAAGGAAAAACACGCACGCGATGCAGCAGCGTCGCTGACGCGTCCGCGTCACTAGTGCGCGAGGAAGAAAAGCATTGAACAGAGAGTCACGCAAGAGCGTGGCTAGAGCTGCGCCTTTAGCATCATTTGACCCCACGTGACCGCGTTATGTGGAACTTTAGCCTCCCACACGACCGCGTCATCCACGCGGCCGCGTGTCCTGAAAATCGACGTCAAAAAGGTGCATGGCCGAAAGTTGTGCTGGAATTGGGCTGGACTCGTGCTAGAAGCCCAAGCCCTCCCACACGAACACATGCCCCACGCGGCCGCGTCATTTTTCAAAAATGGCCATCCACGCGATCGCGTCACCCAAAATTTGGCAAAATAAGATTTTGAACAGAGAGTTGTGCTCGCGCGAGGCTGCCCTCGCGCCAGTAGCATAAATTGAGTCACGCGACCGCGTGACCGACGCGACCGCGTCGATTAACTTACAGCGCAAGTCGCGCGACCGCACAGCTTATCCTAATTTGCAAATATCTTATCTTTTCTTCCCCAATCCTAATTTCTTCTATCTTTTCTTCTTTCTTCTTTCTTTCTTACTTTACTTCTTTCCCTTCTCATTCTTCTTACCTTTTATTTTATTTTACTTAATTTATTTGCACATCTCATTCATCGCATCTTAATTTTGTGCATATTGTTTTTTTTTTCTTTTCTGAATTTTTTATTTTTCCATTGGTGTTAAAAAAATTTTCTTATTCTACTGTTGCATCTTTTCTTGAATTTATTTTGGTAACTTATTTTACACTGTGGGATGATATTAATTATCTGCCAATGCCAATCTTTTATGATACTTGCACTCCATTTGCATTGGCATGAACTTGTATTGATACTTCCATTACCCACTCTCCTCCCCTATGTTACAAATTTTATACCACTGGTATGCCATGGCTTCTATTATTTTCTCATGTACATGTTGAAGCTTCCATGTAAATGAGACCCTTATCATTTGGCATTAACCCACCCATACTTTATTTATTTTCTTATCCTTATTTCTAGGTTACTTTTCTTCCCTTTTTCTTTCAGGATGGCCACCCGGAAGAGAACCGGAAGACGTTTACATGGGGAGACAGACAAGTCCATCTGCACAATCTTGAAGAAAAGCATCAGTTGCAACAACCCGTCCACCTACACATCTCAGCATGCACTGAGGACGGTGCAATCTTTAAGTGTGGGGAGGTCGATACCGATCTCCATGGGTTAGTACTTTCTTGTCTCAAACACCAATGTTTAAATTCTCTTTGTTGATTAGTTGTTGCATTTGCATATTTGTTTGATTTTTGCATATTTTACCACTTGGTTAAAGTAATATTTTCTTTTTCAAGAAACCTTTTAGAGCATTTCACTAATTTGAATAAAATTTAATGTTACACTTGTTTGAAGAAATATTATTTTGGAACATGGTTTAGAGTTCGAACACACAAAACCTGTGAGATTTTGAGCCTATTTGAATTGGTTGCATTTTATCAACCAAAATTTTGTTTTAGTGTGTATTTTTCTCTCTAAAATTGTGATCTTTGTCTTGCTTAATTCTATATTTCCATTATTTGATGTATGCATGCACTTACATGATTGAGGCCTTTGTTTCACTGAGCTTACATACCCATATGGCCTTACCTTTCATTATCCCTTGCAAACCAATGTTGAGCCTATTATACCCCTTTATTCTTTACTTTAGCACATCACTAACTCTAAGTAGAAAACAATAATATCCTTAAGATGAATCCTTGATTAGCTTAGACTAGTGAGAGTGCTCATGAATTAAGTGTGGGAAAGTGAATTTGGAAACATCTGGTTTGAGAATTGAGTATGTTAGAATTTTCAGAAAATGTGAAAGAAATGTTTAGGACATGTTCATGCATTCAATAAATTAATCATATGCATTGAGAAAAACAAAAGAAAAAAATATATAAAAAAAAGAGCAAAATAAGTGAAAGGGGACAAAATGCCCCAAAGTAAGTGGTGAAAGCAATGCATATGAGTTGTACTTGAAATTAGAATGCATGAATATGTGGAAAACATAGTTAATGGGAAGTCAGATTTTATATTATGATTACATGGATTGTCCTAAGTTAGGTGGAATAGTTTATGTTAATTAAGGATTCAAATTTTAGTCCACTTGGCCAAATACAATCCTACCTTGACCCTAACCCCATTACAACCCTTAAAAGACCTCTTGATTTGTGTATTGGTGCATTAAATTTTTGTTGATTGTTAGATGAAGAGCAAGCTATAGAAAGCAAGATTAGTAGAGAATTGAGAGAATTGACCCTAGACACTTGAGAGTTAGAATGATATACACTACCAGTAAGGGTTTAGTGCTTAATTCTATGTTCCCTGCTTTCATGAGCTATCTTCTTCTTGCAAGTTATTTGTATTGTATTTTGTGATTTGAATTAGTGAAATCCAGTTCATATTTGTCTTGAAGAACTTATTTATTTTTAACCAAGTAGGTAGAAACATTTTGCATTTAGTTGCATTCATAGGTTGCATCTCATACATTCTATCATTCCTCTTCATTCCTTCATAGCTTCTCTTGAGCTTAGCATGAGGACATGCTAATGTTTAAGTGTGGGGAGGTTGATAAACCCATATTTCATGGTTTATCTTGTGCTCAATTGAGTGGATTTTATCAACTCTTTACCCACTTATTCATACTATTTGCATGGTTTTACATTTGCCTTCCTAATTATGTGCTTTGATTGAAAACATGCTTCTTTGGCCTTAAGTTCCCTATGTTTAATCCTCTCTTATTACCATTAGATAACTTGATATGTGTGTTAAGTGATTTCAGAGATTACAAGGCAGGAATGACTCAGAGGATGGAAAGGAAGCATGCAAAAGTGGAAGGAATACAAGAAGTTGGAGAAACTGCTAAGCTGTCTAGCCTGACCTCTTCGCACTCAAACGGCAATAACTTTAGCTACAGAGGTCCAAATGATGCCGTTTTACTTGCATTGGAAAGTTAACGTCCGGGGCTTCGATTTGATATATAATTTGCCATAGTGACCGTACAGATAGGCGACGCGAACGCGTCATTCACGTGGACGCGTCGCATCTGCGAAAATCAGCGTGGCAGATTTCGCAAACAGCGAATCCTGGGCTATTTCCGGCCCAATTTCAAGCCCAGAAAACACAGATTAAAGGCTGCAAAGTGAAGGAATGAGGAGAGACTTCAGATGCACTCATAATTCACTTTTTATATTTTCGATGTAGTTTTTAGTGAGAGAGGTTCTCTCCTCTCTCTCTTTAGGATTAGGATTTAGGATTTAGGACTTCTCTTAGTTTTAGGAGTGACTCTCAATCCCAGGTTCAATGTTCTTTGTATTTATTTATTTTCAATGTTCCTTTTATTTATTTCCTCAATTTAGTTTATGGATTCCTATGTTTAATCCAACTTCTTTATTTGGCTACAACTGCCCATGTTACTTTTGATATCTTTATTAGTGCTAATTGTGGTATTTCAAAATTATGATTGCTTTCTTTTATTTATTATATAAATAAGTTGAATTTTTTATTTTGGCTTTGGTTAAATAATTGGTGACTCTAGAGTTATCAAACTCATTGTTGATTGAAAATTGGATTTCTTCATTTCATTAATTCATATTCCAATAACCCTGGCCTTTCCCAAGGAAAGACTAGGACTTGAGGAATCAGAATTAATTTATCCACTTAACTTACCTTCATAGTTAGAGGTTAAAAAAGTGGGAGAAAAATCCAATTCTCATCACAATTGATAAGGATAACTAGAATAGGACTTCCAGTTCTTACACCTTGCTAAGAGTTTATTTTACAGTCATTCATTTACTTTTATTGCTTTGAAAATATACCTGTGCCCATTGCCCAACTAACCTTTTACCTTAATCCAAAAACCCCAAACACACTTTTTCATAACCAATAATAAGAACATACCTCCCTGCAATTCCTTGAGAAGACGACCCGAGGTTTAAATACTCGATTATCAATTTTAAAGGGGTTTGTTACTTGTGACAACCAAAACATTTGTACGAAGGGATTTCTGTCGGTTTAGAGACTATATCTACAACGCGACTGTTTTTATGAAATTCTTTACTGGCAAAAATCTTAACGTCAGAGTCCAACCATATCCTAGCTCTGTCTCTTACAGCAAAAGGGAATAGCATAAGTCTGTAGACCTCAGGGTCAACCCCATTAGTCTTGACAGTGTCATAGATTTGCAAGAATTCAGCTAAAAACTGATGAGGATCTTCCAATGGAAGTCCATGGAACTTGTAATTCTGTTGCATTAGAGAAACTAATTGAGGCTTAAGCTCGAAGTTGTTTGCTCCAATGGCAGGGAAAGAGATGCTTCTCCCATAGAAGTCGAGAGTAGGTGCAGTAAAGTCACCCAGCACCTTCCTTGCATTGTTGGCATTGTTGTTGTTTTCGGCTGCCATGGTTTCTTCTTCTTTTAAGAGCTTTGTTAGGTCATCTAGAGAGAGTTGTGCTTTAGTTTCTCTTAGCTTTCGCTTCAAGGTCCTTTCAGGTTCAGGGTCAGCCTCAACAAGAATACTTTTGTCTTTGCTCCTGCTCATATGAAAGAGAAGAGAACAAGAAAATATGGAATCCTCTATGTCACAGTATAGAGATTCCTTGAGGTGTCAGAGGAAAAGAAAAATAGAAGAAAGAGGTAGAAGAATTCGAACTTATCAAGAAAGATAGAGTTCGAATTGTGCATTGAGGAAAAGTGTTAGTCCATAAATAGAAGGATGTGAGAAGAGGGGAAGAAATTTTTGAAAATTAAAGTGAATTAATTAAAAGAAATTTTGAAAAATGGTAATTGATTTTCGAAAACTAAGATTGGGAAAGAAATAAAGTGAAATTGAAAAAGATTTTTAAATTAGAAATCAAAAAGATATAATTGAAGACTATTTTGAAAAAGATGTGATTAAAAAGATATGATTGAAAAGTTATGGTTTTAAAGAGATATGATTGAAAAACAATTTAAAAAGATTTGATTTTTAAAATTAATGACTTGGCTAACAAGAAATTTAAAAGATATGATTCAGACATTAAACCTTTCTCAACAGAAAAGGCAACATACTTGAAGTGTTTGAATCAAATCATTAATTGTTAGCAAGTATAATGGAAAGAAATTGATTTTGAAAATATATGATTGAAAAGATATGATTTGAAAAAGATTTGATTTTGAAAAATTATGAAAACTTGAAAAAAATTTGAATTAAAAACAAAATCTTCCCTCTTGTGCCATCCTGGCGTTAAACGCCCAGAATGGTATCAATTCTGGCGTTTAACGCCCAAAATGCTACCCTTTTGGGCGTTAAACGCCAGCCAAGTACCCTGGCTGGGCGTTTAAATGCCAGTTTTCCTTCCTCACTGGGCGTTTTGAACGCCCAGCTTTTTCTGTGTAATTCCTCTGCTGTATGTTCTGAATCTTCAATTCTCTGTATTATTGACTTGAAAAGACACAAATTAAAAATTTTTTTGGATTTTTAATAATGAGGAATAATCAAAATGAAACTAAGATCAAATAAACAATGCATGCAAGACACCAAACTTAGAAGTTTGTATACTACTGACACTAACAAATTGAGAATGCATATGAGAAACAACAAAACACTCAAGACAAGAGAATTTAAAGATCAGAGCAAGGAAATCATCAAGAACATCTTGAAGATCAATGAAGAACATTAATGAATTCGAAAAATGCAAGAAGAATAGAAACATGCAATTGACACCAAACTTAAAATGAGACACTAGACTCAACAAGAAACATAAAATATTTTTGGTTTTTATGATTTTATAATTTTTTTTGTATTTTTCAAAAATTATATGGAAAAGAAAATAAAGAGATTCAAAATTTTTAATAAGAATTCTAGGAATCATGCAATGTTAGTCTAAAGCTTTAGTCTAAAGAAATTAGACATGGCTAGCCAAGCTTCAGCAGGATATTACATTCAAGAGCTAAATTGATGAGAATCAATCAAGCTTTGGTGATGATAAGAACATCACCTTGAAACTCTAGAATTCATTCTTAAAAATTCTGAAGAAAAATACCTAATCTAAGCAACAAGATGAACCGTCAGTTGTCCAAACTCGAACAATCCCCGGCAACGGCGCCAAAAACTTGGTGCATAAAATTGTGATCATTAATGGCGCCATCAACATGGTACGCTCAATTGCAATCTCAACTCTTTATCACAACGTCGCACAACTAACCAGCAAGTGCACTGGGTCGTCCAAGTAATAAACCTTACGCGAGTAAGGGTCGATCCCACGGAGATTGTTGGTATGAAGCAAGCTATGGTCATCTTGTAAATCTCAGTCAGGCGGATTCAAATGGTTTTGGAGGATTAATGATTAAAAGAGAAATAAAACATAAGATAAAGATAGAGACACTTATGTAATTCATTAGTGAGAATTTCAAATAAGCGTGTGGAGATGCTTTGTCCCTTCCGTCTCTCTGCTTTCCTAATGTCTTCATCCAATCCTTCTTACTCCTTCCCATGGCAAGCTGTATGTTGGGCATCACCGTTGTCAGTGGCTACAGTCCCGTCCTCTCAGTGAAAATGTTCAACGCGCTCTGTCACAGCACGGCTAATCATCTGTCGGTTCTCAATCAGGTTGGAATAGAATCCAGTGATTCTTTTGCGTCTGTCACTAACGCCCAGCCTTCAGGAGTTTGAAGCTCGTCACAGTCATTCAATCCTTGAATCCTACTCAGCATACCACAGACAAGGTTTAGACCTTCCGGATTCTCTTGAATGCCGCCATCAATTCTAGTTTATACCACGAAGATTCCGATTAAGGAATCCAAGAGATATCCACTCAAGCCTTGTTTGCTTATAGAACGGGAGTGGTTGTCAGGCACGCGTTCATAAGTGAGAATGATGATGAGCGTCATATAATCATCACATTCATCATGTTCTTGAGTGCAAATGAATATCTTGGAACAAGAATGAGCTGAATTGAATAGAAGAACAATAGTAATTGCATTAATACTCGAGGTACAGCAGAGCTGCACACCTTAATCTATAGTGTGTAGAAACTCCACCGTTGAAAATACATAAGAACAAGGTCTAGGCATGGCCGAGAGGCCAGCCCCCAATGATCTAAGAACTAGACGTCCAAAGATGATCCTAAGATCTAAAGTGATCCAAAGATGAAAATACAATAGCAAAAGGTCCTATTTGTAGAGAAATAGTAGCTTAGGGTTTACAAAGATGAGTAAATGACATAAAAATCCACTTCTGGGCCCACTTGGTGTGTGCTTGGGCTGAGCATTGAAGCTTCTATGTGTAGAGACTTTTCTTGGAGTTAAACGCCAGCTTTTGTGCCAGTTTGGGCGTTTAACTCCCATTCTTGTGCCAGTTCCGGCGTTAAACGCCAGAATTCTTAAGTTGACTTGGAACGCCTGTTTGGGCTATCAAATCTCAGGCAAAGTATGGACTATTGTACATTGCTGGAAAGCCCAGGATGTCTAATTTCCAACTCAATTGAGAGCGCGCCAATTGGGATTTTGTAGCTCCAGAAAATCCACTTTGAGTGTAGGGAGGTCAGAATCCAATAGCATCTACAGTCCTTTTCAGCCTCTGAATCAGATTTTTGCTCAGGTCCCTCAATTTCAGCCAGAAAATACATGAAATCACAGAAAAACATACAAACTCATAGTAAAGTCTAGAAAAGTGAATTTTAACTAAAAACTAATAAAAATATAATAAAAACTAACTAAAACATACTAAAAACATACTAAAAACAATGCCAAAAAGCGTATAAATTATCTGCTCATCAATACTCTAGATAGACTATCCAAGCAAAGGGTAAAAGAATCGCCATAAACGCTGAAATCGTCCATAAAAACTTCCATACAGTCCTCGATAAGATTAGAGAAAAGACTTATCATGCACCTTTAGAAAGTAGCTGGTGCATTGCACAAGCCAAAGGGCATTCTCTTGTAAGCATAGGTCCCAAAAGGACAGGTAAAAGTAGTCTTTTCTTGATCCTCGGGAGCTATATGAATCTAGAAATATCCTGTATAACCATCTAAAAAGTAATAATGTGATTTACCTGACAGGCGATCCAGCATTTGATCAATGAATGGAAGATGATAGTGATCCTTATGAGTGGCTTGATTGAGATGCCTGTAATCAATGCAGACTGTAGCTATGAGCTCTCCATGCTCATTCTTTACTGTAGTGACTCCAGACTTCTTGGGTACCACTTGTACTGGGCTCACCTATTCACTGTCTGAAATGGGGTAGATAATATCTGCCTCTAGTAGTTTGGTCACTTCCTTCTTGACAACCTCTAAGATAGTGGGGTTCAGTCTTCTTTGGGGTTGACGAACAGGTCTTGCTCTTTCTTCTAAAAAGATTATGTGCTCACAAATGTGAGGGTTGATACCTACTATGTCTGCTAAACTCCACCCAATTGCTTTCTTGTGCCTCCTTAGCACACTAAGTAATTGCTTTTCCTGTTGAGAAGTGAGGTCCCGTTCAATGATAACTGAAAACTTTTTCTTATCTTCAAGGTAAGCATATTTGAGGTGTGAAAGGAGAGGTTTCAACTATGACTTCTGTTCATGGTCAGGCTCTGAATTATCTGGAGCTGGTGGCAGTGGTAGAGTACTTTCATTGTTCTCTAGGAATGTCCTCACACTTGGACCTTGTCCTATGTACTTCTCTTCAAACTCCTCTAGGTGAACTTCAGCTATAGTTTCATCTATGATGTCACACTGGAGGATAGAGTGATCTTCTGGAGGGTATTTCATAACTCCGTTTAGATTGAAGCTTACTACTCGGCCGTCTATTTCAGAAGAGTATGTTCCTGAGAAAGCATCTAATTTGAACTTTGAGGTCTTCAAGAAAGGTCTTCCGAGTAGGATTGATGATGGCTTCTCTGAGTCATGTTGGGGCATCTCCAGGATGTAAAAATCAATGGGGAAAGTGAGACCTTTAATGCCCACTAATACATCTTCAGCAACTTCGGCCACTGTAATAATACTTTTATCTGCTAATACAAAATGAGCTGCCGATGTTTTTAAGGGAGGGAACCTCAAAACATCATATACAGATAAGGGCATTATACTAACACATGCTCCTAAATCACACATGCAGTCAGAAAATATCACACCTCCAATGGTACAATTAACCATGCATGAGCCTGGGTCACTACATTTTTCAGGTATATTTCCCATTAAAGCAGATATAAAATTTCCTAAAGGAATAGTTTCTAATTCATTAATTTTGTCTTTATGTATGCACAAATCTTTTAAAAACTTTGCATATTTAGGTACCTGTTGAATGACATTAAAAAGGGGAACAGTTACCTCAACCTTTTTGAATATTTCTACCATTTTGGGATCAGGTTCTAACTGCTTCTTGGGCTTCTTTGTGAGTTGAGGAAATGGAATAGGAATGGCATTTTCTGCAGTGTCTGCGCCCTTTGGTGCTTCTTCCTGTGACTTAGTGTCTTCTTCCTCAGCCATGTCCTGTATATCAGTTTCTTCCTCAACATCTTCTGATTCCACTACCTCTTCAGCTGAGGCGTGTTCTGGTAGGTTTGACTCTTCTTGATTCCTCTCTTGCAATGTGGTTCTGGACCTTAGGGTGATGGCATTAATACCACCCTTTGGATTGGGCAATGGTTGAGAGGGGAGTCTACCAGAGCTTGAGGACTGGTTGTTGGAGTTGGTCATTGATCATGGCGCTATTTTTTGAACTGGAAAGATAAGGGTCATTTGCATTCAAACAGAACATCATATCGTTTTGAAGATATGGATGTTAGCTTTCTAACACCACTAGAATCACCTCATTTGAATCTCGCTAACTCAAGTTATGATCACGTAAGTATGAAGAGGTCAAGATTGATAGCTCCCAGGGCTTGGCTTTCTTCTCTAAGGCGTGGCACTTCTCCTTCAATTGTGGCATGCCCTTCTTTGATCTTCTCATGGACGTGGCACACCCGTTCACTACGTGGCATGCCATGCATCATTTTCTTCACAGGCGTTGCATGTCCTTCACCAAGCATGGCATGCTAGCTTCATTTGGCATCTAAGGAAATGCTCTTCTCCAAGACATGGCACGCCTTGTCCCACGTTGCACGCCTCATCCAAGTTGTCTCAGGGCGTGGGACGCCTTCTTCCACTCTTCTCCAAGGCGTTGCATGCCCTGTACCTGTGTGGGATGCCCCTGTTTCTATTTACAGGGCCTAGCATGCCCTTTCTTCTTCTCTCTAGGGCATGGCATGCCCATGCCTCTGCTTCCTTGCATGGCATGAATCTTCACGTGCTTGGCTCTTGGTTTTGCATGCAATGCTTGCTCCTTGATCATCCTCTCTTTGATACTTATTTTTATCTCTTTAATCCCGTATTTCCTTAAAAATATTTTGAAAATACTTAGTAGCAAATGATACTAAAAAGCAATGAAATTTAGAGAAGATTATGTAATTAAACCTAAGAACACAAGATAAAAATATAATAAAAAAAACTAATGATGCGAACACATTAAGAACACGTAGCCTTTTCTTCTTCACACACCTTGATTTTTTTATTCAAAAAGAAAGAAGCAGATAAGGGAGAGCTCTCAAGAGAGAACCATAAAAAGAGGGAGAAGGAGAAGAAGAAGAAGAAGAAGTGAGGGGGAAGAGGGAAGGGACGATGCAAGCGGGGCTAGCAGCCGTTGTCACTGTTGTTGTCATAGAGAAGTGAGAGAGAGAGAGAGAGAGAGAGAGAGAGAGAGAGAGAAAGAGAGAGAGAGAGATCGAATGGAAGAGAGAAAGAGGGGGCGCAAAGAAGGAAGCGCATGACTAAGAAGAGGAGGAGGGCTTTGTCCTTGCCATCACCGTGCACCGTCGTTGCCGTGGATAGGTCTTATCGCAGGAGGCAACACCGTCATCATTGTTGTTCATTGAAGTCACCTCCGATGAACCCAGAGAGAGAGAGAGAGAGGACGCCACAGAGGAGAGGAGAAGGGGAGCTCCGCCAAAGCTTTCGTTGCTGTCGCCGTCGTTGTGCACGCTGCTGCCATCATCGCCGTCACCATGCTCATCACAGTTGTCGGGCTGTGATGAGTGGATATTTTATACGCTTCTTGGCATCATTTTCATATAGTTTTTAGTATGTTTTGTTTAGTTTTTATTAAGTTTTTATAGGTTTTAGTGTTAAATTAACATTTTTGGATTCTACTATGAGTTCTTGTATTTTTGTACAATTTCAGGTATTTTCTGGCTGAAATTAAGGAGCTGAAGCGAAAGTCTGATTCAGAGACAGAGAAAGCAATGCAGATAATGTCTGGATCTGACCTGCTTGCATTCGGAAGAGCTTTTCTGGAGCTAGAGAAGTTCAAATGGAGCATTCTCAACTGCTATGGAAAGTTGACTTTCAGAGCTTTCCAACAATGTATAATTGTTTTTACTTTGTATTTTCTATCAGTATGAGTTTCTAAACCTCCTAGGTTAAAGGGAGGAGCCCTGCTGAGTCCTATGAATTAATAAAAGTATTATTGTTTCTTCTTCGATCCGTGTTTGATTTATTTCTAAGATGTATATTTGTTCTTCAACATGGTGAATAGGATGATCATTGACAATCAACTTTGTTCATCATACTAAGATGAACGTGCCTGATAAACATCCACATCTACTTGGGTTCGTGTGAATACGTGGCCGGAAAGCGTGAACCAACAGCTATGTTTACACATCTCTCAGACGGCTAATCCACGACTTCGTTGGGGACTTGTCGAGACACTAGTTCAGCCAATTTTCGTGGAGATTAGGGTCTCCGTGGTATAGGCTAGAATTCAAAGAAGCAGCATTCTCTGATCCGGAAGATTTGACCTTGTCTGTGGCGTTTTAAGTAGAATTGCCAAGAGAATGAACTGCTAGAGCTTCACCCTCCGTCAGATTGGATAACCACGGGGAATGGCATTTGATCTGGAGCAGAGGAGATCAATGACCACGGACAATGGCTTTGATCACATACAGCCTGCCATAGAAGAAATCACTCACAAGCAACTCATATCCTCAACTATATTCCTATTACTGATTCCATTCCAATTTACAAAAACAAATTATGAATAGTTTCCCCTTTTCATAAAAACACAACCTTCTGTTTTCGCCTGACTAAAACCTATAAGATAACCATATCTTGCTTCAAACCACAATTTTCGTGGGATCGACCCTGACTCGCTCAGGTCTTACTTGGACGACCAAGTGCACTTGCTGGTACATCTGTACAAAAGTGTGGGGATTTGCGCACCAAGTTTTTGGCGCCGTTGCCGGAGATTGTTGAGTTTGGACAAACTAACGGATTGTCTTGCTCCCTAGATCAGGTAATTTTTATTTTATTTGAGTCTTTTAATTTTTGTTTTCTTCTTCTCTATTTTTTCAAAAAAAAAAAAAATTAAAAACCTTTTCAAAAATATTTTATTCTTTTGTTTAATCTTTGTTTGTGGTTTGAGTCTTTTTGTTTATGTTCTTGGTAAATTTTCATTTCTTTGAGTCTATGTTTTTGTTCTTACAGCAATTTTCAATTTTTTGAATCCTTCTTTCAAAAAATTTTTCAAAAATAGTTTCTTTGGTTAAATCTTGTGTCAAAATCTTTATGTTTGGTGTCTTCTTGTTAATTTTCTTTTAATTTTCAAAAATTTGTGTTTGTTTTTCTAAAAATTTTATGTTTGGTGTCCTTTTTATATTCTTGTATTCTTTGAGTGTTTGAGTCTTGTTCTTTCTGTTCTTGTTAGTCTTCAAAGTGTTCTTGTGTTTTCTTTTTTGTTTTGATCTTAAAATTTTTATATTTGGTGTCCCTTTATGTTTCCCTCCAAAATTTTTGAAAATAAGGTGCACTAGATCTAAAAATTTTAAGTTTTGTGTCTTTCACTTGTTTTTCTCTTTCATCATTAAATTTAAAAATAAAAAATATCTTTTCTTATCTTTTTACTTAATTTTCAAAAATTTTAAAATAAAAATTCAGATTTTAATTTCAAAATTTTTATCTTATCTTATCTTAGTTATGAATTTTCAAAAATCAAATCTTTTCAAAATTAAAAAACTTATCTTTTTCAAAAATCTTATCTTTTTCAAAATCTTATCATATCTTTTTCAAAATTCAAAATCTTATCCTATCTTTTTAAAAATAAAAAATTTAAGAATTCAAATTTCAAACTTTAAAATCAAATATTTTTCAACATCAAATCTCAAATCCTATCTTTTTCAAATCTTTTTAATTTCTTATCTTATCTTTTCTTATCTTTTTTTTTCTAATTTCAAATTTGAATTTCAAATCTTTTCTTATCTTATCTCTTATCTTATTTTAAATTCAAATCTTTTCTTAATTAATTACTTCTCTTCTCTCTCTTCTCTTTCAAAACTTCCTAACTAATTCTTCTCTCTCTCAATTTTTGAAAATTACTTCTTCTATTTCTCTTCCCTCTTTTTCAAAAAACAATAATTAAAATTTAAATCCTTTTAATTTAATTAAACTTAATTTTTAAAAATAATTAATAACAAAAATAAAAACAAAAATATTTCAATTCTTATTTAACTTTTCTTTTTATACTTCTTCTCCTATTTACTTACATTTATTCGAACTCTACTTCTCTCTCTTCTTCCATCTTCACTTTTCTTTCTCTCTTCTTTCTCTCCTTATTCACATCTCACTGGAAGCTCTTTAGTCCAAGTTGTACAAAAAGCTTTCTTTCTTTCTTTCTTTTCTCCTTTTCTTGTTTTTGACCAGGAATAGGGATAAAGAACCCCTCTTAACTCTTGATCCTGAACGTGAGAAGACTCTAAGGAGTCGTTTACAAAAAGGTAAAGCACAACACTTCGGAAGAGACCTTTCAGAAAGTTTTGAAAAATAACTAGAAGACATGGCCAAACCTCAAGAGGAAGCAAGAAAGGTTTTTGGTGACTTCCCAAGCCTACCTCTGACTTTTATGGAGAAGTATCTCTGTACCTGCCATTGGAGCTAACAATTTTGAGCTTAAGCCTCAGTTAGTCTCTCTTCTGCAGCAGAACTGCAAGTTCCATGGACTTCCAATGGAAGATCCACATCATTTTTTAGTTGAGTTCTTATAGATCTGTGATACTGTAAAGACTAATGGAATAAATCTTGAAGTCTACAAGCTTATGCTCTTTCCCTTTGCTGTAAGAGACAAAGCTAAGCTATGGTTGGATGACCAACCAAAAGAGAGCATAGACTCTTGTGAAAAGCTAGTTAATGCTTTTCTGGCTAAGTTCTTTCCCCCTTAAAGGATGAGCAAAAGTTTAAACCTTCAGACAGAGAGAAGGTGAATCCCTCTATGAAGCTTGGAAAAGATACAAGCAACTGATCAGGAGATGTCCTCCTGACATGCTCTCAGAATGATCTATCATAGGCATGTTCTATGATGGTCTATCTGAGATTTCTAAAATTTCATTGGACAGTTCTGCAGGTGGATCACTCCACTTCAAGAAAACACCTGCAGAAGCAAGATAACTCATTGAGATGGTTGCAAACAACCAATTCATGTATACCTCTGAGAGAAATCCTGTAAACTATGGAATCCCTCAGAAGGAAGGAGTTCATGAACTTGAAACTCTGAATGCCATATTGGCTCAGAATAAGATCTTGACCCAACAGGTCAATATGATCTCTTAGCATCTGACAAGAATGCAAGCTACAGTTGGCAGTACTCAAGAAGCTTCTTCTGAAGTAGAAGTTTATGATCCTGATCAACCTACCATGGAAGAAGTGAATTACATGGTAGAACACTATGGAAACACCTACAATCCTTCATGGAGGAACCATCCTAATCTTGCATGGAAGGATCAACAAAAACCTCAGGAAGGTTTCAATAACAATGAATGTGGAAGGAACCATAATAGGTTCAACAACAGACCACCATTCCCATCTTCTCAAGGAAACATGGAAACCTATAAGCACAGCCTCTCTGACTTAGCTAATCTGGTTTCCAACCTCTATAAGACCACTCTTAGTTTCATGAATGAAATAAGGTCCTCGATTAGAAACTTAGAGGTACAGGTTGGTCAACTGAGCAAGAGGATCCCTGAGATTCCTCCTGACACTCTTTCCAGTAACACTAAGGTGAATCCAAGGGAAGAGTGCAAGGCCATAACCATGGAGGTAGAGGCCGAATCAGAGGAGAATATGAGGTCATTGAATGCTAGTGAAGAAGCCTTCACTGGGTGTTCAACGCCCACAATGGTAGCAAGCCTGGCGCTGAACACCAATGAGGAACCCCTCATCGGGTGTTCAACGCCCACCTTGGCAGCAGAGCTGGTGTTGAACGCCAGCCAGGGAGTACTAACTGGGCGTTCAATGCCCAAACACACAGGCTTTCTGGCGTTGAACGCCTGTGAGAAACCCCTCACTAGGCGTTCAACGCCCAAACATGTAGCCATTCTGGCGCTGAACGCTAGTGAGGAACCTCTGATTGGGCATTCAATGCCCACACACCCAGGGAAGCTGGCATTGAATGCCGGTAAGGACATTCCTGCTGGGTGTTCAACGCTCAAAAGCATAGAGGGACTGGCGTTTAACGCTAGTAAAGGTGGACACCAAGGGCGTTTAATGCCTCAAGAGCTATCAGAGATCGCGTTGAATGCCAGTGAAGGCACATCCTTTGAGTGCTTAAGTCACACTCAAGAAACCTCTATCTTAGAACCAAAGAAAACCATAAAGACCATTGAGGTTCCTTTGTATCCGCTTCTGTAGTGCATGAGTTCTAATGACTACTCATCCTCTGACGAAGATAAAGATACTAAGGAAGAGCAGGTTGCTCGGTACCTAGGAGCTCTAATGAAGCTGAATGCCATGTTATTTGGTACAAAGCTTCTGAAGGAAGAACCTTTACTGTTTACCAAAGAACTCCATGCTTTGGTTTAGCAGAAGCTACCTTAGAAGCTTCCAGATCCTGGACGCTTTCTGATTCCTTGTACCATAAGCACTATAACCTTTGAAAAGGCTCTGTGTGACCTAGGGTCAAGCATAAACCTTATGCCACTCTCTGTAATGGAGAAGTTGGGCATCCTTGAGGTACAAGCTGCGAACATCTCCTTAGAGATGGCAGACAAGACAATGAAGAAGCCATATGGCTTAGTAAAGGATGTCTTAGTGAAGGTTGAAAACCACTACATACCTGCAAACTTCATAGTCTTGGACATTTGACAGGATGAGGATGACTCTGTCATCCTTGGAAGACCTTTCCTAGCCACTCCTAATGCTATCATTGATATGGCTAAGGGAGAACTGACTCTACAACTAGAGGAGGACTACATCTTGTTTAAGATGCCTCATCCCAATTCTCCCTCTGATAAAAGAGAGATAACTGTGTAACACCTAGTGTTCTAACGCTTTTTTTCTGTGTAGAGCATTACAGAGGCCCCAACCATCAACTCTAAGTTTGGTGTTGGGCATCCACCAACAAGCTCTAAGCACAAAGGTACTAGGAAGAAAATACCTAAAGGCTGGAGGGACAAGAAAGTCCCAAATGAAGGCGTCTTACTTGGCATGAGAGTTGTCTCCACCAAGAAGCCAGTCTTACCACATACAATGAGTTGTATCCTATTTCTAGAGCATGTAGAGCTAATTCATGAGAAGATAGGAAGAAAGTTTACTGTCAGGGGCAAAAATCTGAGCCCAAACTCACCTCCGTAAGGAGCTAAACGTCAAGCTAGTGACGTTAAAAAAGCGCTTATTGGGAGGCAACCCAACCTTATTTAATTATTATTTATCTTTTTATTTTTGGAGTCATGATCATGTGTATCAGTCAGAACAGAGACAAAATTCACAACAGTGAAAACAGAACACTCTGGATGGAGTGAAAGTTGAATGCCAGCCAGGGTATCCCTGCTGGGCGTCCAATGCCCTAAATGGGTAGCATTGCTGGCGTTAAACTCTAGCCAGGGAGCAACCCCTGGGCGTTCAAACTCCAATACAGAGAAGTAGGGAATCTGGATTTCCTAGCCTCTCAGGACTAGTGGGTCCCAAAGCATCTTCTCCTACCCCACTTTCTTTCACACTTCCCCATACATACTTCCCTATAAACCCTAGCCCAATCACATCCATATTACTTCCCCAAACCCATGATAACTCCCACCAACCCCCCACCCAATTCAAAATCAAATTTTCCACCTAAAACTCCATCCATGGCCGAACCTAACCTACCCTACCCCCTTTTTATAAATACCCCTCTTCATCACCCTTCATACACACACCTCTCTTACACTCATAAGCCCCATTGGCCGAGCCCTCTATCCATCTATCTTCCTCTATTTTCTTCTCCTTTTACTCTATTCTTCTCTTTTCTTTATTTTTTCTCAAGGATGAGCAAAGTTTTAAGTTTAGTGTTGGAAAAGCATAGCTTTTTTTCTTTCCATTACCATTTATGGAACCCAAGGTTGGAGAACCCTCTAGAAAGAGGAAAGGAAAGGCAGTAGCCACTCCCTCTGAATCTAATAAGATGGAGAGATTCATCACCAAAGCCCATCAAGACCACCTCTATAAAATAGTGGCAGAGAAGAAAGTGATCCCGAATGTCCCTTTTAAGCTCAAGAAGAATGAGTATCTGGAAATCCGAAGAGAGATCCGGAGAAGAGGTTGGGAAGTCCTAACAAATCCCATTCAAGATGTTGGGATTCTAATGGTGCAAGAGTTCTATGCTAATGCATGGGTTACTAAAAACCATGACACTAGTGTGAACCCAAATGCAAGGAATTGGATCACCATGGTCCGAGGGAGAATCTTAGATTTCATCCCGAAAAGTGTGAGGTAGGCGTTCAACTTGCCTCTAATGCAAGGAGATCCTCATCCTTACACTAAGAGTAGAGTCAACTTTAATCAGAGATTGGATCAAGTACTCTCAGATATCTATGTGGAAGGAGCATAGTAGAAAAGGATTCCCAAGGCAAGCCCATAGCTAGATGATGGTTGAAATTCATCCAATGTTCCATCATCCCCACTAGCAATCGGTCAGAAGTGACTGTTGACAGAGCCATCATAATCCATTGCATCATGATTGGAAGTGAGGTGGAAGTACATGAGGTGATTTCTCAAGAATTGTACAAGGTAGCTGAGAAGCGTCACACCAATGCAAGATTGGCATTCCCACACCTCATTTGTCATCCATGCAATTTAGCTGGAATTGTCATAGAAGGAGATATGTCCATTGGGGAGGATAAGCCATCACTAAGAAGAGGATGGAGCAAACTAGAAAGCATTGATGAATGAATTTTTGACGGTTTAGAATTTTACAAATAAATTCTCATTGCAAGTATAGTTTCTTAACCAATTAAAATCCTTTCATACAAAAAATTATTTGTCACAAGTAAAATCAAATAAAAATAAACCGAAGTATTTAAACCTCGGGTCATCTCTCAAGGAATCGCAGGGAAGTGTACTTATAATTGGTTATGAGATTGTATCTGTTTAGGTTTTTAATTGTTGAACAAGGAATTTAAATGACAAGAAGATAAACTAATAATTAAGAAAAGTCCTAGCAAGGATTGATGATTAGAATTCCTATCCCTATTATCATAGTCACTTGTGATGGTAATTGCCTTTTTCTATCACTTGGTTAACCTCTAACAATGAAGGAAAGTCAAGTGAGTAAAGGTAACTTAAGTTCGGAAGTCCTATTCAAAGACTAGCATTAGTGAAGCTCAAACCAACTAGCAAGTTTCAATCACCAACCAACAAGAGACTTTGACAATTCAAGGGTCTCTAATTACTCAATCGAAGCTAAGAACATAAAAAGCTAATTTAAAATCCAACCAAGCATTTTGTTAAACACTTAGAAGGCACAAAATAAAAACATAGAAAAATAATAAGAGATAATAAAATCTAAGATACCCAATTGCAAGACAACAATAACAAATGAAGAGAGAAGCAATAAATATGAAATACCTTAAATTGCATTAATAAGAAATTGAATCTAACATGAAGTTCATAAACCTAATTAGGGAAATAAACAAATCAACAATAGAAATAAATAAACCAAAGTACTAGAACAATTAAAGTAGAAGAAACCTAAATTGAAGCAAGGTAGAATTCTGAAATTGAGAAGAAATAAACCTAAAAACCTAAAACCTAGAGAGAGGAGAGTGCCTCTCTCTCTAGAAAACTACATCTAGGACCTAAAGTGTGAATAATGAGAAGTGTATGACTGATTCCTCCACTCTGCAGCCTCTAATCTGTGTTTTCGGGCTTGAAATTAGGTCCAAATCATCTCAGAAATCGCCCCTAGTAATTTCGTCATCCACACATACGCGTCGCCTAACAGCAAGGCAACTATGTCAAATTGTATAACATTTCGAAACCCCGGATGTTAGCTTTCCAACGCAATTGGAACCGTGTCCTTCGGACCTCTGTAGCTCAAGTTATGATCGATTTAATACGAAGAGGTCAGGCTTGACAACTTTGCAATTCCTTCAATTTCTTGTATTCCTTCCTCTTTTGCATGCTTCCTTTCCATCCTCTAAGCCATTCCTGCCCTATAAACCTTGAAAACACTTAGCAAACATATCACGGCATCGAATGGTAATAAGAGAGGATTAAAAATAGCAAATTTAAGGCTAAAAAAGCATGTTTTCAATCATAGCATAAAATTAGGACGGAAAATGTAAAACATGCGATTTCTATGAATATGTGTGAGAATAATGGATAAAATCTACTGAATTAAGCGCAAGATAAACCGTAAAATAGCGGTTTATCAATCTCCCCACACTTAAACATTAGCATGTCCTCATGCTAAGCTCAAAAGGAGCTATAAAGAGTGAAGGCAAAATGGTAGAATGTATGAAATGCAACCTATCTATATGAATGCAACTATATGCTAAAATGTTTCTGCCTACTTGGTTAAAAGTAAACAAACTCTCCAAGACAAACATAATTAAATTTCACTAATTCAAATCACGCAACAAGATACAAGTAAACTTGCAAGAAGAAAGCTCATGAAAGCCGGGAACATAGAGTCGAGCATCAAACCCTCACTAGAAGTGTATACACTCTAATCACTCTAGTGTTTGAGGGTCGAGTCTCTCGGTTCTTTACTAATCTTGCTCTCTAAGGCTTGCTTTTCTTCTTCCAATCAACACAATTTAATGCACCAATACACATATCAAGAGGTCTTTTCAAAGGTTGTAATGGGGTTAAGGCCAAGGTAGGAATGTATTTGGTTAAGTGGACTAAATTCCAAATCCTTGATCAACCTAAACTTCTCACCTAACCTAAGACATTCCAAGACATTACAATGCAAAACCTAGCCATCCATTAAGTATTTTTCCACAAATTCATGCACCTTGATATCTTATAAGTACAAGTCATATGCATTAGTTCACTTATTTGCATTGGGGCATTTTGTCCCCTTTTTATTTATTTGCTCCTTTTTTTTCTTTTTCTTATTTCTCATTTTTTTCTTTTTTTTTCTTTTCAGTGAATTAATGCATATGATTTATGTTGCATGAACAAGTGGTCAAATTGTTTTCACATTTTCATATAAGCATATAAAGTACCCAATCTCCTAAACATGTATTCTCCCAATTCAATTTCTCCACACTTAATTCATGTGCACCTCACTAGTCTAAGCTAATCAAACATTCAGACTAGGGACAATTATTGTTTTACGCCTAGATTTAATGATGTGCTATAATAAAGAACAAAAGGGGTAATATAGGCTCAATATGGGGTTGCAAGGGTAATGATAGGGTAAGGCAATATGGATATGTGAGCTATAGTGAAACAAGGCCTCAATTATATAAGTGTATGCATACATTAAACCATGGAAATATAGAATCAAGCAAGATATAGATCACTATTTTAGAAAGAACAACACACACCAAAATAAAACATTGGTTGATAAAAGGCAACCAATCAAGTAGGCTCAAAATCTCACTCGTTTTGTGTGTTCGAGCTCTAAAACCATGTTCCAAATTAAAAATCTTCAAAACAAGTTTAACAAAAATTTTGATTTAAATTAGTGAAATGATATAAAATAGTGTCTTGAAAAAGAAAATATCACTTCAACCAAGTAGTAGTAAAATATGCACAAAGTCTAACAAACATGCAATCAAACATGCAAATGCAACTACTAACTATAAAGAAGAATAAAAATTGGTGTTGAAAAGAAAGTAACTAACCCACAGAAGTTGGTATCGACCTCCCCATACTTAAAGATTGCACAGTCTTCGGTGCATGCGAAGATGGGCAAGTGGACAAGTTGCTACAACTGATGCACTTTCTCCAAAGAGTATACGGTAGGACTTGTTTGCTCCATTTAGAAGTATTCCGGTTCCCTTCTTGGTGGCCATCCTGAAAGAAGAGAAAAAGGAAGAAGAATAACCCACAAACAAAGATATGAAAATAAATAAAATATGGGTGGGTTAATGCCAAATAATAAGGAGGTTCTCGACTACATGGTAGCTACAACATGTAAGTGAGGAAGCAATAGAAGTAAAGGGCATATTAATAGTGCAAGAATTTCAACAATGAGGGAGAGAGAATGGGTC
This sequence comes from Arachis hypogaea, assembly GCF_003086295.3. Lineage (NCBI taxonomy): Eukaryota > Viridiplantae > Streptophyta > Magnoliopsida > Fabales > Fabaceae > Arachis > Arachis hypogaea. The sequence continues at coordinate 38,515,277 of NC_092041.1, forward strand.
ATGAAAGACAATATAAATTTATGTCAATGCAAAAGGAATAGAAGTGTCATAAAAAGTAGCATTGACCTATGAATAATAATACCCAAAATTATAAAACAAGTCACGAAGTACCAAAATAATGCAAGAAAAGATGCAACAATTGAATAAGAACATTTAACACCAATGGAAAAATGGCAACTTAGAAAAGAAAATGAAAACATGCACAAAGTTAAAATGTAATGAATGACAGTATGTAAATGCAATGAGTAAAAGAAAATGAAGGAGAATAGGGAGGAGAAGGTAAAGCAGAAGAAAGTAAGGAAGGAAGAGGAAAGAATAAGAAAGGAGAGAAAAGAGTAGAAGAATGGAATCAGCAAAACGACACGTAAGCGTCGCCCACGCGTACTCGTGGGTTAGCAAAATCACGAGTGACGCGTAAGCGTTAGTCACGCATACGCGTGACCACTTGTCGTGCTAGACGCACGATTGCAGCACAACTCCAGCCCAATTCTCTGTCCAATTACCGAATTGCGCCGATTTTCATCCCACACGTATGCATCACTAACGCTTACGCGTGGGTTGACTAAAATACCAGTGACACGCACGCGTCGCCCACGCGTACGCGTGGGTTGGCTCGTGCGCAAGGTACCCTTTCTGCACAGTTCCATCGTAACTCTCTGCCTATTTTTTATTTTTACGCACCTACACATGACGCGTACGCGGCATAGGCGCTCACGCGTGGGTGCTTTTTTTTTTAATATAGAAAATTAAACTTAAATATGCAGAACTGTAAATTAACACTAATATAAATAAAATAAAAATAATAAAAAGGGAAGATCATACCATGATGGTTTGCCTCCTACGTAGCACTTTTGTTTAACGTCCTTAAGTTGGACATTTGGTGAGCTTATTGTCAGGGTGGCTTATGCTTGAACTGTTCTTTGAATCCCCACCAATGTTTGGAATTCCAATATCCTCTGGGATCCCAAACTAGGCACATAAAGCCTTTAAGTAAGTTAAAGCAAGTGACAAGGCCCCAAGAGTGTTGATTGTTGGAATGAATTCTGGGGTCCCAAACCTTGCTTTTACACCCGTTTTCTTGTTGATCATTATTATTCCAACCAAGTGGCAAGCAATTTGAATTCTCATTAAGACATCCAAACAACTTCCTAGACCCATTCAATCGAGCTCTACACCAATCCTTGCACTTTAACTTGGAGCATGCAACCGTATTGAACCTTGCATGACAACTCTAACCACTACCCATCTCCCCTTACTCTTAAAGCGAAAAAGAGATCTAAGTTGACTATCTATCTCAAGTAACCGATATTTAAGTAGGGAAGTAAAGGTTAAGGATAATAATTTTACCCACTTGAATGTTGTATTGGATGGTAATGGCTTTGGGAGAGGTGTTTCTAATGTCTTTGCAAGCTCTACTCCCTTGTGCTCTTCTTTGATTTCTTCCACCTCTTTGCAAACTTTTTCAATTTCAATCCTTTGTTCATCAATTTCATCTAACTCTTCTCCATCACTTAAATCATAAATGGGAGGATGAGAGAAATCTACCTCTGCATTACTTTCTATCTCACCGGGAGAAGGTTATTCAAGTTCAAAGGATTCACCACCAAGAAGGTTTGATGCATGATCTTCATCACCAAGGGAACTCAACTCTTGCTTCATTCCTTCCAAGTCTTCATTCAACAATTGTTTTGGATGTTGTGCACTCTCCTCCTTAACATCAAATTTAATCTTCTTGGAGGGGTTTTCTTCCACTCTAGATTCCCATGGAGGTTCCGCATCTCCTAAGTCTTCAACCACCTCTTCCTCTTCTTTAACAACCATAGGTTCCTCCAATTGTTCTAACACAAAGCAATATTCCTCCTTTTCTACTAGATTTTCGAAACTCTCCTTCATGCTAGGCTCTTCATTTGATTCTCCACATGTGGCCATGGGATTTTCTTGAGTGCTCAAACATCAGAAGGCTAATCGATTTACTATCTCGGCCAATGTAGCCGTAAATTCTAGTACCTCCCTTTTTATCTCTTCTTGTCCTTGAAGAAGAGCACCAAGGGTGTTGTTCATTGGAGATTGGAGTGGATATAAGGCTTCATCATTTGGAAGAAAGTGTTCATGATAGGAAGGTGGTTCATCTTGATAGGGATATGGAGGTAGTGTATATTGAGGTGGTGGTTCTTGGGAGTAATTGTGTTGGAATGGGTGTGGTTCTATATATGGCTCATACGGTGGTTGGTACGGTGGATATTGGTTGGGGTTATATGGGGGTGTTTGGTGAAATGGGGCTTGTGAGTACGGTGGTTCAAAATTATGTTGAGAAGGGGGTTCATAGGCATATGGTGGGGCTTGTTGGTAACTACAAGGAGGTCCACCATACGTATTGTCTTCATATGCACTACGGAATAGCTCTTACTCATAGTACGTTGGTGGAAGTTGTTGCCAAAATGGTTGATCATAAGCGTGAGGCTCCTCCCACTTTTGATTGTCCCATCCTTGATGCATGTTTTCATTGTAGCTTCCATTCCCTACAACATAATTTGAACCAAACTCATAGCCAAAGGGGTGAGAATTCATAGAAGCAACTAAAAACAAAAACTAATAAAATAAGCAACAAAGTCCTAAAACTAACAAAAACTAATAAACAAGCAAAAAGCACATATTTACAATAACCAATAATAAGGCACCCGTTTGCAATTCCCCGGCAACGGCGCCATTTTGATGAATGAATTTTTGACAGTTTAGAATTTCACAAATAAATTCTCGTTGCAAGTATAGTTTCTAAACCAACTAAAATCCTTTCATACAAAAAATTGTTTGTCACAAGTAACAAACCCAATAAAAATGAACCGAATTATTTAAACCTCAGGTCGTCTCTCAAGGAATCGCAGGAAAGTGTACTTATAATTGGTTATGAGATTGTATCTTTTTGGGTTTTTAATTGTTGAAAAAGGAATGTAAATGACAAGAAGATAAACTAATAATTAAGAAAAGTCCTAGCAAGGATTGATGATTAGAATTCCTATCCCTATTATCATAGTCACTTGTGATGGTAATTGCCTTTTGCTTTCACTTGGTTAACCTCTAACAATAAAGGAAAGTCAAGTGAGTAAAGTTAACTTAAGTTCACAAGTCCTAGTCGAAGACTAGCGTTAGTGAATGTCAAGCCAACTAGCAAGTTTCAATCACCAACCAACAAGAGACTTTGACAATTCAAGGGTCTCTAATTACTCAATCTAAGCTAAGAACATAAAAAGCTAATTTAAAATCCAACCAAGCATTTTGTCAAACACTTAGAAGGTACAAAATAAAAACATAGAAAAATAATAAGAGATAATAAAATCTAAGATACCCAATTGCAAGACAACAGATAACAAATGAAGAGAGAAGCAATAAATATGAAATACCTTAAATTGCATTAATAAGAAATTGAATCTAACATGAAGTTCATAAACCTAATTAGGGAAATAAACAAATCAACAAGAGAAATAAATAAACCAAAGTACTAGAACAATTAACGTAGAAGAAACCTAAATTAAAGCAAGGTAGAATTCTGAAATTGAGAAGAAATAAACCTAAAAACCTAAAACCTAGAGAGAGGAGAGAGCCTCTCTCTCTAGAAAACTACATCTAGACTAAAGTGTGAATAATGAGAAGTGTATGATTGATTCCTCCACTCTGCAGTCTCTAATATGTATTTTCCTCCTCAAAGCTATTGGGATCAACGACAGACTTCTCTTGGAGAACTAAGAACTAATATGGAGCAATTGAGGGAAGAGCATCAAGAGCACTCCATCACCCTCAATGAAATAAGAGAAGATCAAAGAGCCATTAAAGAAGACCAATGGGCTATAAAGAAAGAACAACAAATACAAAGGAATGACATAGAAGAGATCCAGCATTACATTGGATCCTTAAGGAGCAGCACTAGCCGCCACCATTAGAGGTAGACTCGATTTCTTTTACTTCCTTTCCTTTTATTATTTTTTCTATTTTCTGTTATGTTTTGTCTGTTCTCTTGTTCTAGTTGCATGATCATTTGCATTGATGTCTTAAAGATGTAAAGTGTTCTATATATCTCTCACCTTGCTTAAAAGAAAATTTTATTTGAGAAAGAATTGAGAGATACATGAATTTCAAGTTTAAAATAATAGTTTAATTATTTTGGTGTGGTGGCATTGCTTTTGCTTTCCGAATGTATGAATAAACAATGCATATTTGAAGTTGTAATTTTAAAATGTTGGCTCTTGAAAGAATAAGGAAAAAGGAAAAGTATTATTGATAATCTGAAAAATCCAAAAATTGATTCTTGAAGGAAGAAAAAGCAGCAAAAAGAAAAAGAAAAAGCATGTTGCAAAAGAAAAAAAAATTATTATGCTTGCGAAAAAGAAAGAAAAATGGCAAAAAGAAAAAAATAAAAAGCAGTAAAATCCATTACTGCCCAAAAATGCAGGAAAAGGAGGGCATATTGAAAGAGCCAATAACCCTTTAAACCAAAAGGCAAGGGTAAAAGGATCCAAGGCTTTGAGCATTAGTGGATAGGAGGGCCCAAAGGAATAAAATCTTGGCTTAAGCGGCTAAACCAAGCTATCCCTAACCATGTGATTGTGGCGTGAAGGTGTCATGTGAAAAGCTTGAGATTGAGCGGTTAAAGTCATGATCCAAAGCAAAAAGAGTGTGCTTAAGAACTTTGGACACGTCTATCAGGGGACTCTAGCAAAGCTGAGTCACAATCTAAAAGGTTTCACCCAGTTAAAGTGTCTGTGGCATTTATGTATCCGGTGGTAATACTAGAAAACAAAGTGCTTAGGGTCACGACCAAGAATCTGAAAGCTGTGTTCAAGAATAAAAAAGAACTGAACTAGGAGAGTCAATAATATCATCTAGATTCTGAGTTTCTAAAGAGACCAACATTTATAAGTTTCAATGGATAGTGAGATGCCAAGACTGTTCAGAAGCGAAAAGCCACTAAGTCTCGCTCATCTAATTGTAACTAAGCTTCATTAGAAACTTAGAGATTTATTACGTCTTAATTTTTTTTATAGCCTACTGTATTTTTAGTTGCTTGGGGACAAGTAACAGTCTAAGTTTGGTGTTGTGATGAGCGGATATTTTATACGCCTTTTGGCATCATTTTCATGTAGTTTTTAGTATGTTTTGTTTAGTTTTTAATAATTTTTTATAGGTTTTAGTGTTAAATTCACATTTTCAGATTCTACTATGAGTTTTTGTACAATTTCAGGTATTTTCTGGCTGAAATTAAGGAGCTGGAGCAAAAGTCTGATTCAGAGACAAAGAAACACTGCAGATGTTGTTCGGATCTGACCTCCTTGCATTCGGAAGAGCTTTTCTGGAGCTACAAAAGTCCAAATGGAGCGTTCTCAATGGCTATGGAAAGCACACTTCCAGAGATTTCCAGCAATGTATAATAGACCATACTATGCTTTGGATTAGAAGGCTCAAAACTGGCGTCCAATGCCAGCTTCCTATTCCTTTCCAGGCGTCCAACGCCTAAAGAGCGGAGCCCAGTGTCCAAACTCCCAAAAAGGACACCCTAACCAGCGTTTCACACCCTAGAGACCTCATAACACGTGGATCTCATCAAAGCTCAGCCCAAACACTCACCAAGTGGGCCCCAGAATTGGATTTTAGCACTAAAAAGACTATTTTACCCTTACTAGTCATTAGTTTAGTATTTAAGGGAATTAATTTATGTTATTCGAACATCTTTGATGAGTGGATAATTTATACGCTTTTTGGCATTATTTTTAGGTAGTTTTTAGTAGGATCTAGCCACTTTTAGGGATGTTTTTATTAGCTTTTATGCAAAATTCACATTTCTAGACTTTACTATGAGTTTGTGTGTTTTTCTATGATTTCATGTATTTTCTGGCTGAAATTGAGGGACCTGAGCAAAAACCTGATAGGAGGCTGACAAAGGACTGCTGATGCTGTTGGATTCTGACCTCCCTACACTGGAAATAGATTTTCTGGAGCAAAAGAACTCCAAATGGCACGCTCTTAACTGCGTTGGAAAGTAGACATCCAGGGCTTTCCAGAAATATATAATAGTCTATACTTCATTCAAGTTTAGACGATGCAAACTGGCGTTCAACGCCAGTTCCATGCTGTATTCTGGAGTAAAATGCCAGAAACATGTCACAAACTAGAGTTAAACGCTAAAAACACGTTACAACTTGGCGTTTAACTCCAAGAGAAGCCTCTGCACATGTAAAGCTCAAGCTCAGCCCAAGCACACATCAAAGTGGGCCCCGGAATTGGATTTCTGCACTTAGACTTATTTCTGTAAACCCCAGTAACTAGTTTAGTATAAATAGAACTTTTTACTATTGTATTTGCATCTTTTGATCATCTTTTGATCTCTTGATCATATTTTGGGGGCTGGCCATTCGGCCATGCCTAGACCACCATCACTTATGTATTTTCAACGGTGGAATTTCTACACACCATAGATTAAGGTGTGGAGCTCTGCTGTACCTCGAGAATTAATGCAATGTACTACTGTTTTTCTATTCAACTCTCATTTATTTCTATTCTAAGATATCCATTCGTGCCTAAGAACCTGATGGATGTGATGATTATGTGACACTCATCATCATTCTCACCTATGAATGCGTGCCTGACAACCACTTACGTTCTACAAGTAAACAAGCTAGAATGAGTATCTCTTAAGTTCCTTAACCAGAATCTTCATGGTATAATCTAGAATCCATTGGCAGCATTCTTGAGAATTCGGAAAGTCTAAACCTTGTCTGTGGTATTTCAAGTAGGATTCAGGGATTGAATGACTGTGACGAGCTTCAAACTCGCGAGTGTTGGGTGATGCAAGGGCATCTTGGCCAGTTTCACTGACCTTTTCTTTACTGTTTTTAGGGTAGTTTCATGTATTTCCTTAGGAAATAAGCTAGTTTTGGGTAGATATTCACTTACACCTTGATTCAAGCATACATTCTGCATTTTACATGATTTTATGAGGATTTTGCATGAATTTAGTGACAAATTATATGTTGCATTACCCATGACATAGACTAGAACTTTGATGCACTCTATTGCTTGATTTCAGGACCAAAGGAAGCAAGGAAGAACCACTTAGCAGTCACGTTAGTCTAATTAACGTGGCCACTAACGTGGAATGGGAGGTAACTTGCAAAGTTAATGAGAAAAGTGATTGCCAATAACGCTCTCGAAGCCATCATTGTCCACGTTAAGAGTCACGTTAACTAAGTTAACGTGAGCTCTAACGTGAAGAAAGGACTTTGAGCCAACGTCAGTGACACTTAACATTATCACTAACGTTGGCCAATGATCATAAGTGGCCACGTTAGAGTCCATGTTAACTTGGTTAACGTGGCCTCTAACGTTAACAAGGGGAAGGAAGCCAACGTTAGTGACATTCAACATTGTCACTAACGTTGGCCTAAGGTGCAATGTACCACATTAACTCCACGTTAACTTGGTTAACGTGGGAGCTAACGTGAGAGGCAAGAATGGTTGACAACGTTAGTGACACCCAACATTGTCACTAACGTTGGAAGCAACCACAAAACCCCAAGGAGCCACGTTAACTTCTACGTTAACTTAGTTAACGTGGAAGCTAACGGCAATGAGTGAAAGATGAGCCAACGTTAGTGACACTCAACATTGTCACTAACGTTGGAAATGGTTTGCAAAGCCACGTTAGAAGCCACGTTAACCTAGTTAACGTGGACTCTAACGTGAGATAGGGGCATATTGGAACATTAGTGACAATGTTGAGTGTCACTAACGTTCTCGAAGATTGGCACGCCTACGTTAAAAGAGCCACGTTAACTAAGTTAACGTGGACTCTAACGTAGGAAAGGGGGAGGCTCTCAACGTTATTAGGAAAGTTGAGTCCCAATAACGTGTGCGAAGGACAAAGAGGCAACGTTAGTGGCAACGTTTGTGCCACTAACGTTGAGGTTAACGTAGCCTTTACTTGTGTAAGAAACGTTAGTGAAAAAGTTGAATGACACTAACGTTTTCGAACCCATTTTCTCACTGAATGTTAACACCTCTAACGTCCTGAGCTAAAGTCTCTGCCCATTTCACACTTTCTCTCTGCAAGTAAAGCCAAGCCCAAGTGAAGAAGAGAACTGCTCCAAACTGAAGATCCAAAGGCCCAAGACTTGAAGAATCAACTAGAAGAATAGAAGAGTAGTATATATAGGAGTAGCTTTGACTTATTTAAAAAGGGGGAAAGAATTGGAAAAAAGTTCTAAAAGGAAAAAGCATTACTCTCTATTTTACTTTCTCTGCTCTTCTAGTTCAGAATGTCTTCTCCATCTTTGTTCTCAGTTTTTAGAGCTATGAACAACTAAACCCATTTCATTGGGTAGGGAGCTCTGTTGTAATTTGATAGATCAATACTAGTTTTCTTCATTCTTCTTCTATCTTTTTTCCTGATTTTACTTGAAAGCTTTCGATCTTCATCCCATTGGGTAGTTATATTGGAAAAGAAACTATTCAAACTTGGATCCCTTCTGAACCCTGAAAGAGGAATAAAGAGATCAAGCTAGAAATGCTTTCTCATGCTGGACCAAATTGGGTTTGGATGGATATGTGACTATAATCCTCTCAAAACTTGATTTGGGAAATGCATGTGGTATAATCAGTGACCACACTTCATCTCTTCTCATGAGCAATTGACCAAGGAATTGGCTATTGATCAAGATTTGAGAGATTGAATTGCAAGAAATTGTAATTCAATCAATTAAGATTGCCAAGGAGATCAATGAATGCATTGATTGAGGAAGAGATGAAAATGAACTTGATCCGGAGAATTGCAACATCTCCTGTGCCCAATGAACTCCCAAATTCTGATCTCTCCCATTCTCTTTAATTTCTGCATTTATTTTCATGAGCAAACACCCCATTCCCATTTACAATTCAACAATTTAATTTCAGTCATTTACTTCCAGTTCTTTAATTCTAGCATTTACTTTTCCGTTATTTACATTCCCGCCATTTTTTTTTCTGCAACTCTCAACCCAAATTCTGAATTCGCTCAACTAGAACAATCTTCTAATCAAAGTTGCTTGATCAATCAATCCCTGTGGGATTCGACCTCACTTTATTGTGAGTTTTTACTTGACGACAAATTCGGTATACTTGCCGAAGGAAATTTATTGAGAGACAATTTCCACCTGCATCAAGTTTATGGCGCCGTTACCGGGGATTGATTGTGCATCAACAATTATTAGATTGGAAGATCACGAGATTGAGCATTTTTGTTTTGTTGAATTAACTTTCTATTTGAGTAATTTACTTTCTGTCTTAGTTAACTTCTTCCCATCCCCCTCTACTCTTTCATTTTTCTTTGTTATTTACAATTCAGTTTGCTAACCCACTAACTGTTTGATATATTGCATCACTCACAACTAATACTAATTCTGACAACAATACTATCTGCACATATTTTTACTTGCTTGTACTTGTTGGTTGTATGACAGGGAGAAGAAGCGGGGCTTTAACTTCCTTCGATTCTGAACCAGAAAGAACCCTCCTTAGATTAAGGAGGGAAGCAAGAGGGAAACGTGCAATCGGTGCTGAAGAGGAGGAGGAACACTTTGAACTAAACATGGAAGGCAACATAGAAAACCAACAGGAAGAAGAGGCTAATAACCATGGGGGAGGAGGTAGAGCAAATCATGTTGGGGAGGGTAGAAGAGTGTTAAGCTCTTATATCAATCCCAACCCAGGCAACTGTGGGAGCAGCATTCAGAAGCCCACCATACAGGCCAACAATTTCGAGCTAAAACCTCAACTCATCACTCTTGTGCAGAATAATTGCTCATTTTGAGGAGGTGCTCAAGAAGATCCGAATCAACGCTTGACCATCTTCTTGAGGATTTGTGACATAGTGAAGTCCAATGGAGTCCACCAGGATGTCTATATGCTGCTCTTATTCCCATTTTCACTCAGGGACAAGGCATTCAAATGGCTTGAATCCTTCCCAAAAGAAAGCCTGACAAATTAGGAGGAGGTAGTGAATAAGTTTTTGGCAAGGTTTTACCCCCTCAAAGGATCAATAGGCTGAGAACCGAAGTACAGACGGACAGTAGGATGGGGAGACACTTTATGAAGCTTGGGAAAGGTTCAAAGACCTAACAAGGAGATGCCCACCAGAGATGTTCAATGAGTGGGTCCAACTGCACATCTTCTATGAAGGCTTATCACATAAATCAAAGAAGGCAGTAGATCATTCCTCTGGAGGATCCTTGAACAAGAAGAAGACCATTGAAGAAGCCATAGATGTCCTTGAAACTGTAGCTGAGAATCACTACTTCTATGCTTTCGAAAGAAGGAACACTAAGGGAGTGATAGAGCTAAACAATGTAGATGCTCTGCTGGCTTAAAACAAGCTCATTACCAAGCAGCTAGCTGACCTCACCAAGAAGATGTAAAGGAACCAAGTGGCAGCAATCACCACCTCATCAACAACCCAAGAAGAAGTTGAAGAAGAGGACCTTGAGCAAGCCAACTACATTGGGAATTCACCTAGACAGAACCATGATCCATACACCAAGATATACAACGCTGGATGGAGGAACCACCCAAACTTTGGGTGGGGGAATCAGCAAGAGCAAAGCCAAGACCAGAGACGTTACAACTCCAACAACAATGCAGCTCATCAACAATTCACACAGAGGACATATCAACACCCCCACAACAACACCTCTCATCCTTCCACCTCTAATCCCAATTTACCATCAATTGATGATAGACTCTCTAAGCTTGAAACCTTACTTGAAGGAATATGCCAAGAGATTCAAGAAGACAAGGTGTTCAGAGAATAGGTGCAAGCCAACATTAAGAAGCAAGGAGAGACCATAAAAAAGCTGGAATTCCAAGTGGGATGCTTAGCTGAGAAGATTCCCAAACCTACTGATGGCTTCCCAAGTGACACGGAGAAAAACCCAAGAGGAGAAGCAAAGAAAGTAAGATGAGAAGATTGCAAAATGGTCACTACAGGTGATCAAGAGGATAAAGACGAGCAAAGCAACCTCTCCCAACAGCCTGAAAACAACTCAACAGAGGAGGATGATAGAGATCACCATGAACCAGAAATCTCACAACAAGAGTTGCTGAAGCTCTATGCACCATTTCCTCAACTGCTCAATGATGCTGTGGGGAAGAAAATATACTCAAGGTTCCTAGACGTGTTTGCATCTCTGCATGTGAACATACCATTCATCAAGGCCATACAACAAATGCCTGCATTCATCAAGTATATGAAGGAACTTCTTCCCAGGAAAAGCTCACTCAAAGGAGGCCAAACTATAGTGTTAAACAAGGAATGTAGTGCCCTTATTCAACCTAAATTGCCTGCAAAAAGAAGAGACCCAGAGAGTTTTCACATCCCCTGTGCCATAGGGGAAACAATGTTTGACAGAGCACTCTGTGATTTAGGGGCAAGCATCAACTTACTGCCCCTATCCCTTGCGAAGAGGCTACAGATCAATGAGATAATGCCCACAGATGTGGTCATCAGACTGGCTAACAAGACTCAAAAGCAAGCAATAGGAGTGGTGGAAAATGTGTTACTAAAGGTTGGGAAATACTTTCTCCCAACAGACTTTGTCATCCTAGACATGGAAGAGAGTCACACTCACCCAATCATATTGGGAAGACCCTTCCTAGCTACGGCCAGAGCACTCATAGATGTGGAGAAAGGGGAGCTAATATTGAGGATCCATGATGAACGGCTCAGCTTTAATGTCTTCAAACTCTCACAAGAAGTAGACCAAGAGCACAAGGAACCAAGTAAAGATCATGATGAGATGCTGAAGGAGGAAGCAAGCACTGAAGCACACCCAACCTATCTGGAGACTCCTTTGGTTGATAAACAAGGGAAACAGCAACTACCACAGCTCAAGGAAAAGTTAGAAGAACCTAAACCTCTAGAGGCATGTGAAGACAACATCACAAATCCCTTAGAAAAAGAGGTCATCAAGAGCAAGACAATATCAAAGGACACAAAGAAGAAGGTACCAAGGAAGTGAAGGAACAAAAAGATCCCTACGGAAGACTTCTCTCTAGGAGATAGAGTGATCTCAGCTTACTTTCCAGATATCCCCCCTAATCTCCCTACTGTACCATCTCAGTTACCTAAAGTCTTCACAATCAACAGAATTCTCTCCCTGGAACATGTAGAGATCATTGATACAACCAATGGATACAAATCCACAGCGAGAGGGGAGGACTTCAAGCATTACCAACCACCCTGATGAGGGAGAAGCGTCAAGCTAGTGACGCTAAAGAAGCGCTTCATGGGAGGCAACCCATGTTCTATATGCTTTTAGAAGATAGTAAATAAGTCAATATTTATGAATTCAAATCCAAACATGACAAACTCTTGGTGGAATCCTTATTGTGCAGTATACAGTGAAGAACAAGTTTGGTGTTCAAAGCATGCCAAGAAAGCATGAATGCAACCAAGAGCATGCTAGTCTTGGAAGCTTTGAACCGAACTTTTCATCACAGTGCTCCAAACTAAGTCTGGTGTCACCCCATGGTACCACCAATATGCATATAAGGACCCACGAATAGTTAGTTAGTTAGTTGGAATTCATGAATAAACAATTTAATCTTTTCTCATTTTTCTTTTTTATTCTAGCCGTAAAGTTCATGTTGTCATTTTGATATCTTATCTCAGCTTTCTTATTTTGTCTTTATAGGGAAAAGAAAAGGAGCATTGATGGGGATTGATTGGACAATTAAATGGGGGAGGTTCAGCCACTTCATGAAGAGAACTACACACTTGTCTCAAGAAGGAACGCTTGGGGAAACGTTGCCATTAAACATTGAAGAAAGGAGACCCTTTGAAGACTGAACCATTCACTCTCATTAAGTGATGATCCTTGTCCTTCCTTCATAGACAACCCCAACCGTCCATCAAGCAACCATTCTTGCAATCCACACCTTCCATTCTCTCATGATCTCCTTATATAAAAGAACCTTAGTGCAGCCTCACTCCTCACATTCAAATCCCCACTCTCCACACTCTACACTTTTGGCATACTAAAACCCTTCATAACAAATTGTCCTAGCCAACCCATTCTTCATCTATCTGTATCCTTAAATCACCTCAAAACAGCAACTCTCGTTCATGGCGTCATCAAGCTCCAAGAGGCAGAAGAGGAAGGAACCAATGGAGAACACTCCTTATGATGAAAAGAGGTTCAAAACGGCCTTCCATGAACGAGAATTTGAGCGGATAAAACTTAAAAAGATACTGCCCGAGTTAACCTTCCAAATCAATGAAAACGAATACCCACAGATTCTGAAGAAGATTGAAGAAAGAGGGTGGGAATTGCTCACTAATCCAGAAGGGAAGATCAATGCAAACCTCATCAAGGAATTTTACGCAAATGTAGTAAGAGAAGACAAAACCAGGGACCCAACCTTCAAAAGCTATTTAAGAGGAAAGGAGGTAGACTTCAGCCCAAGTGCTATAATGAGAACTCTTCACCTGAAAGCACCACACTTTGATGAGCCCAGTTATCATACAAGGATAAATAAAAGCCAAGACAATGACGAGCTCACTGAGATCGTGGGTGACATTTGTGTTATAGCAGCTGACTGGGAAAGGTATAAAGATGGGAAACCCAGGTTCATCAAGAGGGGAGACCTTAGCCCAGAAGCCAAGGGCTGGTTTGAACTCGTAAGGAGGTCTATTCTCCTAGCTGCAAATAATTCAAAGGTGAATATTAATCGGGCAACTATGGTACATTGCCTAGTACAAGGTGGAGAAATCAACGTGCATGAACTTATAGCTGAAGGAATTGAAGAGTCAGCCGAGAAGCTTGAATCAGGTGCCAGACTTTGGTACCCCAGCACCATTTTCAGATTGTGCAAAAAGGCCAAGGTGGTCTTTGAGGATAGCAAACCGGACTGGGTGAACCCTGGGAAATTAATGACAGTCCAGCGTATGGTCTACACTACACCTGCACAGCAACAAAGAAGGCCACAAATAGGGAAACTAAAAGCAAAAGAAGGAGCTCATCAAGAGGAGTCTCATCAGGAAGAATATCAACAAGAAGAGCATCCTTACTCAGCAGACTTGAATATGACTCACCTTCTAAGAGCTATTGAAGATATGGGAGTGATACATATGAAAGGGCAAGAGCAAATACTAAGCTGGATGAGCCAAACAATAAATGGAGCAGCAACAGGAACAATACTCCCAGCTCACTCAAACCATCACCCAAGTTACTGAGAGGCAAGAACGTCAAAATAAGCAATTGCAAGAACTCAATCAGCGGCAAATAGCTCAGATGAGAACATTCAATGAGTTCACTGTACTTAATGAAGGACGTCAATTACATAGGGAGGAGTTCAACGTAAATACTCAAGCAAGGTTGAACTACATGTCCAGTAATATGCATCATCTACACTATGCCATCCCTACATATGATGAGGTCCAAAAAGATTTTGTAGAACAAGAAGAGAGGAAGGTGAAACAGCAAAAGGAAACACTCAAAAAGAAGATGGAAGATGGTGGTTTCTGGAAGAAATTGTTTGGAAAAGGCAAAGGGAGTGGGAGTACAAGCACTCAGGAGGGACACAAGGAAGACAAGCAAGGAGGAGAGCATGGACAACCACAAGAGTAAAAGGTGGTGGAGTTCCTTCTTTACTCCATCTTTTTCTATGTTTAAATAAGGAAGATCGTGGATGAAATAGAACATGCTTCCATGTTAGTTTGAACCTTTTTTAATTCTGCATTTTAAGCTTTATTGCTTAGGTCTATGATTTCTGGTTTAAGTGTCACTGCATCTTATCTTGGCTTATTGAATGCTTGTCTTTAAAATCAAATGAAAAAGAGAATGATTGTGTTTTAAAAAGACCAGAGTGGAGTTCATAATATGGAGTAATTTTCTGAATCTTTGGTGTGATCATAAGTTAGCTAAGTTGGTTCAACCATGAGGTGGGAAGACAACTATCTGTCCTGAGTACTTTGCTTTGAATATACCCATGAGACTAAGTAAATAGCAAGATCCTAATAAGAGAAAGGGAAAGAACACTTAAAGTGAAAAACAAAAGAAAAAGAGTAAGCAATAAGGCTAGGCACCAATGGTTTTAATCTTGAGGCATGTGTCTGTGCTGTTCCTGTGTGAGGGATTTACTTGGATGAATAAGCTCTTAGGGGTGCCTTATCACTTGGTAACTTGGGTTAACTAACCCGGGATTATCAGCTGAAAGTCCACTATCAAGAGTAACCCTCACTACAGAGCATTTAGTAACCCAAAGAGGTGCTGGACACCAAGGTCTCAAGAAGGAAAATAAATGAACCAGATGCCTGTGGTGTGTATGTATGGGGGAGAGACTTGAGGGAGTAAGTCCGTAGGGGTGTTTCAACACCTAGCACCTTGAACCAACTGGTTCGGGAGTGTTGGCTGAAAGCTTATATTAAAAAGTTGCCCCCTTACAGAGCACCTAGCCTAAAGAACACAAATAAGCCCTGAAATGACAATAAAAGGATCAATAAAAGTCTCATGGTATGTAAGCAAACCATTATTTTAGGACAGGATAAAGGTCTGAAAGCCAGTAATGGAATGAACCTAAGTTGCTATGCATGAAACCACCATAAAATCAGTAACATGACCTCCACAAGAATGACTCATTTCTCTTGGCATTTCATTCATCATTCTCTTATTCCAGTACTTGCTTAGGGACAAGCAAGCTTTAAGTTTGGTGTTGTGATGCAAAGGCATCTTGGCCAATTTCACTGACCTTTTCTTTACTGTTTTTAGGGTAGTTTCATGCATTTCCTTAGGAAATAAGCTAGTTTTGGGTAGATATTCACTTACACATTGATTCAAGCATACATTGTTGATTTTACATGATTTCATGAGGATTTTGCATGAATTTAGTGACAAATTGTATGTTGCATTACCCATGACTTGGACTAGAACTTTGATGCACTCTATTGCTTGATTTTAGGACCAAAGGAAGCAAGGAAGAACCACTTAGCAGTCACGTTAATCTAATTAACGTGGCCACTAACGTGGAATGGGAGGTAACTTGCAAAGTTAATGAGAAAAGTGATTGCCAATAACGCTCTCGAAGCCATCATTGCCCACGTTAAGAGTCACGTTAACTAAGTTAACGTGAGCTCTAACGTGAAGAAAGGACTTTGAGCCAACGTTAGTGACACTTAACATTATCACTAATGTTGGCCAATGATCATAAGTGGCCACGTTAGAGTCCACGTTAACTTGGTTAACGTGGCCTCTAACGTTAACAAGGGGAAGGAAGCCAACGTTAGTGACATTCAACATTGTCACTAACGTTGGCCTAAGGTGCAATGTACCACGTTAACTCCCACGTTAACTTGGTTAACGTGGGAGCTAACGTGAGAGGCAAGAATGGTTGACAACGTTAGTGACACCCAACATTGTCACTAACGTTGGAAACAACTACAAAACCCCAACGAGCCACGTTAACTTCTACGTTAACTTAGTTAACGTGGAAGCTAACGGTAATGAGTGAAAGATGAGCCAACGTTAGTGACACTCAACATTGTCACTAACGTTGGAAATGGTTTGCAAAGCCACGTTAGAAGCCACGTTAACCTAGTTAACGTGGACTCTAACGTGAGATAGGGGCATATTGGAACGTTAGTGACAATGTTGAGTGTCACTAACGTTCTCGAAGATTGGCACGCCTACGTTAAAAGAGCCACGTTAACTAAGTTAACGTGGACTCTAACGTAGGAAAGGGGGAGGCTCTCAACGTTATTGGGAAAGTTGAGTCCCAATAACGTGTGCGAAGGACAAAGAGGCAACGTTAGTGGCAACGTTTGTGCCACTAACGTTAAGGTTAACGTAGCCTTTACTTGGGTAAGAAACGTTAGTGAAAAAGTTGAATGACACTAACGTTTTCGAACCCATTTTCTCACTGAATGTTAACACCTCTAACGTCCTGAGCTAAAGTCTCTGCCCATTTCACAGTTTTTCTCTGCAAGTAAAGCCAAGCCCAAGTGAAGAAGAGATCTGCTCCAAACTGAAGATCCAAAGGCCCAAGACTTGAAGAATCAACTAGAAGAATAGAAGAGTAGTATATATAGGAGTAGCTTTGACTTATTTAAAAAGGGGGAAAGAGTTGGAAAAGTGTTCTGAAAGGAAAAAGCATTACTCTCTATTTTACTTTCTCTGCTCTTCTAGTTCAGAATGTATTTTCCATCTTTGTTCTCAGTTTTTAGAGCTATGAACAACTAAACCCATTTCATTTGGTAGGGAGCTCTGTTGTAATTTGATGGATCAATACTAGTTTTCTTCATTCTTCTTCAATCTTTTCTCTTGATTTTACTTGAAAGCTTTCGATCTTCATCCCATTGGGTAGTTATCTTAGAAAAGAAACTATTCAAACTTGGATCCCTTCTGAACCTTGAAAGAGGAATGAAGAGATCAAGCTAGAAATTCTTTCTCATGCTGGACCAAATTGGGTTTGGATGGATATGCGACTATAATCCTCTCAAAACTTGATTTGGGAAATGCATGTGGTATAATCAGTGACCACACTTCATCTCTTCTCATGAGCAATTGACCAATGAATTGGCTATTGATCAAGATTTGAGAGATTGAATTGCAAGAAATTGCAGTTCAATCAATTAAGATTTCCAAGGAGATCAATGAATACATTGATTGAGGAAGAGATGAAAATGAACTTGATCCGGAGAATTGCAACATCTCCTGTGCCCAATGAACTCCCAAATTCTGATCTCACCCATTCTCTTTAATTTCTGCATTTATTTTCATGAGCAAACACCCCATTCCCATTTACAATTCAGCAATTTAATTTCAGTCATTTACTTCCAGTTCTTTAATTCTAGCATTTACTTTTCTGTCATTTACATTCCCGCCATTTTATTTTCTGCAACTCTCAACCCAAATTCTGAATTCGCTCAACTAGAACAATCTTCTAATCAAAGTTGCTTGATCAATCAATCCCTGTGGGATTCGACCTCACTCTATTGTGAGTTTTTACTTGACGACAAATTCGGTACACTTGCCGAAGGAAATTTGTTGAGAAACAATTTCCACCTGCATCATTGGGCGTAGTGACGAACGTAAAAGGATCAATGGATCCTATTCCAGCATGATCGAGAACCGACAGATGATTAGCCGTTCTGTGACAGAGCACCTGGACCATTTTCACTGAGAGGATGGACGGTAGCCATTGACAACGGTGATCCCCCAACATACAGCTTGCAATGGAAAGGAATATGCACGATTGGATGGAGACAGCCAGAAAGCAGACCTTCAAAGAGCCATACAGCACCTTCATACGCTTAGTTGAAATTCCCACCAATGAGTTACATAAGTATCTTTATCTTTATTTCATGCTTTGTTTATCTTTATATTCAAAAACCATTATAACCATTTGAATCCGCCTGACTGAGATTTACAAGGTGACTATACCTTGCTCCACACCAACAGTCTCTGTGGGATCGACCTTACTCACGTAAGGTTTATTACTTGGACGACCCAGTGCACTTGCTAGTTAGTGATGCGAGGTTGTGAAGAAAGTGCTAAGATTATAAACGTGCATACCAAGTTGAGTACTGATGAGCGGATAATTTATACGCTTTTTGGCATTGTTTTTAGTATGTTTTTAGTAAGTTTTAGTTAGTTTTTATTATATTTTTATTAGTTTTTAGTTAAAATTCACTTTTCTGGACTTTACTATGAGTTTGTGTGTTTTTCTGTGATTTTAGGTATTTTCTGGCTGAAATTGAGGGACCTGAGCAAAAATCTGATTCAGAGGTTGAAAAGGACTGCAGATGCTGTTGGATGCTGACCTCCCTGCACTCGAAGTGGATATTCTGGAGCTACAAAAGCCCAATTGGCACGCTCTCAATTGCGTTGAAGAGTAGACATCCTAGGCTTTTCAGCAATGGTCTATACTTTATCCGAGATTTGATGGCCCAAACAGGCGTTCCAAGTCAGCTCAAGAATTCTGGCGTTTAACGCCGGAACTGGCACAAGAATGGGAGTCAAACGCCCAAACTGGCACAAAAGCTGGCGTTTAACTCCAAGAAAAGTCTCTACACATGAAAGCTTCAATGCTCAGCCCAAGCACACACCAAGTGGGCCCGGAAGTGGATTTTATATAATTTACTCATCTTTGTAAACCTTAAGCTACTAGTTATCTACAAATAGGACATTTTACTATTGTATTTTCATCTTTTGATCACTTGAGATCTTAGGATCATCTTTGGACGTCTAGTTCTTAGATCATGGGGGCTGGCCTCACGGCCATGCCTAGACCTTGTTCTTATGTATTTTCAACGGTGGAGTTTCTACACACCATAGATTAAGGTGTGGAGCTCTGCTGTACCTCGAGTATTAATGCAATTACTACTGTTCTTCTATTCAATTCAGCTTATTCTTATTCCAAGATATTCATTTGCATCCAAGAACATGATGAATGTGATGATTATGTGACACTCATCATCATTCTCACTTATGAACGTGTGCCTGACAACCACTTTCGTTCTACAAGCAAACAAGGCTTGAATGTTTATCTCTTGGATTCCTTAATCAGAATCTTCGTGGTATAAGCTAGAATTGATGGTGACATTCTTGAGAATCAAGAAAGTCTAAACCTTGTCTGTGGTATTCCGAGTAGGATTCAGGGATTGAATGACTGTGACGAGCTTCAAACTCGCGATTGTGGGGCGTTAGTGACAGACGCAAAAGAATCACTGGATTCTATTCCGACATGATCGAGAACTGACAGCTGAATAGCCGTGCTGTGACAGAGCACGTTGAAAATTTTCACTGAGAGGATGGGACTGTAGCCATTGACAATGGTGATGCCCAACATACAGCTTTCCATGGAAAGAAGTAAGAAGGATTGGATGAAGACAGTAGGAAATCAGAGAGACGGAAGGGACAAAGCATTTCCATACGCTTATCTGAAATTCTCGCCAATGAATTACATAAGTATCTCTATCTTTATCTTATGTTTTATTTATCTTTTAATCATTAATATTCCATAACCATTTGAATCCGCCTGACTGAGATTTACAAGATGATCATAGCTTGCTTCATACCAACAATCTCCGTGGGATCGACCCTTACTCGCGTAAGGTTTATTACTTGGACGACCCAGTGCACTTGCTGGTTAGTTGTGCGAAGTTGTGATAAAGAGTTGAGATTGCAATTGAGCGTACCATGTTGATGGCGCCATTGATGATCACAATTTCGTGCACCAAGTTTTTGGCGCCGTTGCCCGGGATTGTTTGAGTTTGGACAACTGACGGTTCATCTTGTTGCTTAGATTAGGT
Organism: Arachis hypogaea; assembly: GCF_003086295.3. Taxonomy (NCBI): domain Eukaryota; kingdom Viridiplantae; phylum Streptophyta; class Magnoliopsida; order Fabales; family Fabaceae; genus Arachis; species Arachis hypogaea. The sequence continues at coordinate 38,535,603 of NC_092041.1, forward strand.
ATTTTTCTTCAGAATTTTTAAGAATGAATTCTAGAGTTTCAAGGTGATGTTTTCATCATCACCAAAGCTGATTGATTCTCATCAATTTAGCTCTTGAATTCAATGTCCTGCTGAAGCTTGGCTAGCCATGTCTAATTTTTTTACACTAAAGCTTTAGACTAACATTGCATGATTCCTGGAATTCTTATTAAAAATTTTGAATCTCTTTATTTTCTTTTCCATATAATTTTCGAAAAAATCAAAAAAATTATAAAATCTTAAAACCAAAAAATGTTTTATGTTTCTTGTTTGAGTCTAGTGTCTAATTTTAAGTTTGGTGTCAATTGAATTCATCTAATTTTCAAAAAAAAAAATTGCATGCATTGTGTTCTTCATTGATCTTCAAGTTGTTCTTGATGATTTTCTTGTTCTGATCTTTAAATTCTCTTGTTTTGTGTGTTTTGTTGTTTCTTATATGCATTCTCAATTTGTTAGTGTCAGTAGTATACAAACTTCTAAGTTTGGTGTCTTGCATGCATTGTTTATTTGATTTTAGTTGCATTTTGATTATTCCTCATCATTAAAAATTCAAAAACTTTTTAATTTGTGTCTTTTCAAGTCAATAATACAGAGAATTGAAGATTCAGAACATATAGCAGAGGAATTACACAGGAAAAGCTGGGCGTTCAAAATGCCCAGTGAGGAAGGAAAACTGGCATTTAAACGCCAGCCAGGGTGCTTGGCTAGGCGTTTAACGCCCAAAAAGGTAGAGTTTTGGGCGTTTAACGCCAAGATGGCACAAGAGGGAAGATTTTGTTTTTAATTCAAATTTTTGTTTCAAGTTTTCATAATTTTTCAAAATCAAATCTTTTTCAAATCATATCTTTTCAATCATATATTTTCAAAATCAATTTCTTTCCATTTTCAAAAATACTTGCTAACAATTAATGATTTGATTCAACATTTCAAGTATGTTGCCTTTTCTGTTGAGAAAGGTTTAATGTCTGAATCATATCTTTTAAATTTCTTGTTAGCTAAGTCATTAATTTTAAAAATCAAATCTTTTTAAACTATTTTTCAATCATATCTTTTCAATCATATCTTCTTAATCACATCTTTTTCAAAATAGTTTTCAATCATATCTTTTTTATTTCCAATTTCAAAATCTTTTTCAAAAATCACCTTATTTCTTTCCCACTCTTAATTTTCGAAAATCATAAATCATATTTTCAAAATTTCTTTTAATTATTTTAAAATCTTACTTTATTTTCGAAAATTTTTCCCCTATTCTCACATCCTTCCATTTATGGACTAACACTCATCCTCAATGCACAATTCGAACTCTATCTCTCTTGATAAGTTCGAATTCTTCTACCTCCTCCTTCTATTTTCCTTTTCCTCTGACACCTCAAGGAATCTCTATACTGTGACATAGAGGATTCCATATTTTCTTTTCTCTTCTCTTTCATATGAGTAGGAGCAAAGACAAAAGCATTCTTGTTGAGGCTGACCCTGAACCTGAAAGGACCTTGAAGCGAAAGCTAAGAGAAGCTAAAGCACAACTCTATGTAGAGGACCTAACAGAAATCTTCAAACAAGAAGAAGACATGGCAGCCGAAAACAACAACAATGCCAACAATGCAAGGAAGGTGCTGGGTGACTTTATTGCACCTACTCTTGACTTCTATGGGAGAAACATCTCTATCCCTGCCATTGGAGCAAACAACTTTGAGCTTAAGCCTCAATTAGTTTCTCTAATGCAACAGAATTGCAAGTTCCATGGACTTGCATTGGAAGATCTTCATCAGTTTTTAGCTGAATTCTTGCAAATCTGTGACACTGTCAAGACTAATGGGGTTGACCCTGAGGTCTACAGACTTATGCTATTCCCTTTTGCTTTAAGAGACAGAGCTAGGATATGGTTGGACTCACAACCTAAAGAAAGCCTGAACTCTTGGGAAAAGCTAGTCAATGCCTTCTTGGCAAAGTTCTTTCCACCTCAAAAATTGAGTAAGCTTAGAGTGGAAGTCCAAACCTTCAGACAGAAGGAAGGTAAATCCCTCTATGAAGCTTGGGAAAGATACAAACAATTGATTAGAAAGTGTCCCTCTGACATGCTTTCTGAATGGAGCATCATAGGTATCTTCTATGATGGTCTGTCTAAACTGTCCAAAATGTCATTGGACAGCTCTGCTGGAGGATCTCTTCATCTGAAGAAGACACCTGCAAAAGCTCAAGAACTCATTAAAACGGTTGCAAATAACCAATTCATGTACACTTCTGAAAGGAATCCTGTGAACAATGGGACGAATCAGAAGAAAGGAGTTCTTGAGATTGATACTCTGAATGCCATATTGGCTCAGAACAAAATATTGACTCAGCAAGTCAATATGATTTCTCAAAGTCTGTCTGGAATGCAAGCTGCACCAGGCAGTACTAAAGACGCTTCATCTGAAGAAGAAGCTTATGATCCTGAGAACCCATCAATGGAAGAGGTGAATTACATGGGAGAACCCTATGGAAACACCTATAATCCTTCATGGAGAAATCATCCAAATCTCTCATGGAAGGATCAACACAGACCTCAACAAGGTTTCAACAATAATAATGGTGGAAGAAACAGGTTTAGCAATGGCAAGCCTTTTCCATCATCTTCTCGGCAACAGACAGAGAATTCTAAGCAGAGCCACTCTGACTTAGCAACTATGGTCTCTGATCTAATCAAAACCACTCAAAGTTTCATGACTGAAACAAGGTCCTCCATTAGAAACTTGGAGGCACAAGTGGGTCAGCTGAGTAAGAAAGTTACTGAACTCCCTCCTAGTACTCTTCCAAGCAATACAGAAGAGACTTCAAAAGGAGAATGCAAGGCCATTAACATGACCCACATGGCCAAACTTGGAGAGGAGGAAGAGGCAGTGATCGCCACTGAGGAAGACCTCAATGGACGTCCACTGGCCTCCAATGAGTTCCCTAATGAGGAACCATGGGAATCTGAGGCTCATAATGAGACCATAGAGATTCCATTGGATTTACTTCTGCCATTCATGAGCTTTGATAAGTATTCTTCCTCTGAAGATGATGAAGATGTTACTGAAGAGCAAGTTGCTATGTACCTTGGAGCAATCATGAAGCTAAATGACAAGTTATTTGGTAATGAGACTTAGGAGAACGAACCTCCTTTGCTCACCAAAGAACTGGATGACTTGACTAGGCAGAGATTACTTCAATAGAGACAGGATCCTGGGAAGTTTTCAATACCTTGTACCATAGGCACCATGACCTTTGAGAAGGCCCTGTGTGACCTAGGGTCAAGCATAAACCTCATGCCTCTCTCTGTAATGGAGAAGCTAGGGATTTTTGAGGTACAAGCTGCAAGAATCTCACTAGAGGTGGCAGAAAATTCAAGAAAACAAGCTTATGGACTTGTAGAGGATGTTCTGGTAAAGATTGAAGACCATTACATCCCTGCTGATTTTATAGTCCTAGAGACTGGGAAGTGCATGGATGAATCCATCATCCTTGGCAGACCCTTCCTAGCCACAGCAAAGGCTGTGATTGATGTTGACAGAGGAGAATTGATCATTCAAGTGAATGAAGAATCCTTTGTGTTTAAGGCTCAAGGATACCCCTCTGTAACCATGGAGAGGAAGCATGAAGACCTTCTCTCAAAACAGAGTCAAACAAAGCCCCCACAGTCAAACTCTAAGTTTGGTGTTGAACCCCCACATTCAAACTCTAAGTTTGGTGTTGGGAGGTTCTAACATTGCTTTGAGTATCTGTGAGGATCCATGAGAGCCCACTGTCAAGCTACTGACATTAAAGAAGCGCTTGTTAGAAGGCAACCCAATGTTATATTTATCTATTTTCCTTTGTTATTTTATGTTTTCTGTAGGTTGATGATCATGTGAAGTCACAAAAACAATTGAAAAAGCAAAAACAGAATGAAAAATAGAAAGAAAAACAGCACACCCTGGAGGAAAATTTGCTGGCATTTAAACGCCAGTGAAGACAGCAAATGGGCGTTTAACGCCTAGTCTGGCACCATTCTGGGCGTTTAACGCCAGAAAGGGGCACTAGACTGGCGTTTAATGCCAGGAATGGGCAAGAAGCTGGCGTTAAACGCCAGAAATGGGCACCAGTCCAGTGTTTAATGCCAGGATTGGCAGAAGGAGCATTTTTGCTCGCCACTTGGTGCAGGGATGAATTATCCTTGACACCTCAGGATCTGTGGACCCCACAGGATCCCCACCTACCCCACCACTCTCTCTCTTCTTCACCCATTTACCAATCACCTCAACACCTCTTCCCCAAAAACCCCTCACCTATCAAATCCTACCATCCTCTTCACCACTCACATCCATCCTTCATAAAACCCCACCTACCTCACCATTCAAATTCAAACCACTTTCCCTCCCAAACCCACCCATAATGGCTGAAACCTACCTCTCTCTCCACCCCTATATAAACCCTTCTTCACTCCTTCATTTTCACACAACCTAAACACTACTTCTCCCCCTTGGCCGAACCACAAAGCCCCCTCCATCTCCTCTATTTCTTCTTCTTCTTCTTCTCTCTTCTTTCTTCTTTTGCTCGAGGACTAGCAAACCTTCTAAGTTTGGTGTGGTAAAAGCATTGCTTTTTGTTTTTCCATAACCATTTATGGCACCTAAGGCCGGAGAAACCTCTGGAAAGAGGAAAGGGAAGGCAAAAGCTTCTACCTCCGAGTCATGGGAGATGGAGATATTCATCTCAAGGGTGCATCAAGACCACTTCTATGAAGTTGTGGCCATGAAGAAGGTGATCCCCGAGGTCCCTTTCAAACTCAAAAAGAGTAAATATCCGGAGATCCGACATGAGATCCAAAGAAGAGGTTGGGAAGTTCTTACCAACCCCATTCAACAAGTCAAAATCTTAATGGTTCAAGAGTTCTATGTCAATGCACGGATCACCAAGAACCATGATCAAAGTGTGAACCCGGACCCAAAGAATTGGCTTACAATGGTTCGGGGGAAATGCTTAGATTTTAGTCCGGAAAATGTAAGGTTGGCATTCAACTTGCCCATGATGCAAGGAGATGAACACTCCTACACTAGAAGGGTCAACTTTGATCAAAGGTTGGACCAAGTTCTCATAGACATTTGTGAAGAGGGCGCTCAATGGAAGAGAGATTCAAGAGGGAAGCCAGTTCAACTGAGAAGGCATGACCTCAAGCCCGTGGCTAGGGGATGGTTGGAGTTTATCCAACGCTCAATCATTCCTACTAGCAACCGGTCCGAAGTTACTATAGATCGGGCTATCATGATTCATAGCATCATGATTGGAGAAGAAGTAGAAGTTCATGAGGTTATATCCCAAGAACTTTATAAGGTGGCGGACAAGTCCTCTACCTTGGCAAGGTTAGCCTTTCCTCATCTCATTTGTCACCTCTGTAATTCAGTTAGAATTAATGGTGCACGAAATTGTGATCACTACTTTTCACAACTCAAATAATCCCCGGTAATGAATCCAAAAACTTGGTGTTCAATACCATGGTATAAACACAACTTCGCACAACTAACCAGCAAGTGCACTGGGTCGTCCAAGTAATAAACCTTGCGCGAGTAAGGGTCGATCCCACGGAGATTGTTGGTATGAAGCAAGCTATGGTCACCTTGTAAATCTCAGTCAGGCAGATTCAAGTGGTTATGGATGATATATGAATAAAGCATAAAGTAAAGATAGAGATACTTATGTAATTCATTGGTGAGAACTTCAGATAAGCGAATGGAAATGCTTTGTCCCTTCCATCTCTCTACTTTCCTACTGTCTTCATCCAATCCTTCCTACTCCTTTCCATGGCAAGCTGTATGTTGGGCATCACCGTTGTCAGTGGCTACAATCCCATCGTCACAGTCATTCAATCATTGAATCCTACTCAGAATACCACAGACAAGGTTTAGACCTTCCGGATTCTCTTGAATGCCACCATCAATTCTAGCTTATACCACGAAGATTCCGGTTAAAGAATCCAAGAGATAAACATTCAAGCCTTGTTTGCTTGTAGAACGGAGGTGGTTGTTAGGCACGCGTTCATAAGTGAGAATGATGATGAGCGTCATATAATCATCACATTCATCAAGTTCTTGAGTGCGAATGAATATCTTGGAATAAGAACAAGCTGAATTGAATAGAAGAACAATAGTAATTGCATTAATACTCGAGGTACAGCAGAGCTCCACACCTTAATCTATGGTGTGTAGAAACTCCACCATTGAAAATACATAAGAACAGGGTCTAGGCATGGCCGAATGGCCAGCCTCCCAATACATGATCAAAAGACTCCAAATGATCAAGGATCAAAAGATTCAAAGATCTAAAGATGATCTAAGATCCCAAGATGAAAATACAATAGCAAAAGGTCTTATTTATAAAGAACTAGTAGCCTAAGGCTTACAAAAATGAGTAAATGACAGAAAAATCCACTTCCGGGCCTACTTGGTGTGTGCTTGGGCTGAGCATTGAAGCATTTTCGTGTAGAGACTTCTCTTGGAGTTAAACGCCAGCTTTTGTGCCAGTTTGGGCGTTTAACTCCCATTCTTGTGCCAGTTCCGGCGTTTAACGCTGAGCATTCTTGAGCTGATTTAGAACGCCAGTTTGGGCCATCAAATCTCGGGCAAAGTATGGACTATTATACATTGCTGGAAAGCCCAGGATGTCTACTTTCCAACGCCATTAAGAGCGCGCCAATTGGGTTTCTGTAGCTCCAGAAGATCCACTTCGAGTGGAGGGAGGTCAGAATCCAACAGCATCTGCAGTCCTTTTTAGTCTCTGAATCAGATTTTTGCTCAGGTCCCTCAATTTCAGCCAGAAAATACCTGAAATCACAGAAAAACACACAAACTCATAGTAAAGTCCAGAAAAGTGAATTTTAACTAAAAACTAATAAAAATATACTAAAAACTAACTAAATCCTACTAGAAACATAATAAAAACAATGCCAAAAAGTGTACAAATTATCCGCTCATCAATTAACATAGAGGGAGACATCCTCATTGATGAGGACAAGCCCATCACTAAGAAAAAGATGGAGCAAACAAGAGATCCCACTCATCATGAAATCCCTGAGATGCCTCAAGGGATGCACTTTCCTCCATAAAACTAATGGGATCAAATCAACACCTCCCTAGGAGAATTGAGTTCCAACATGGGACAACTAAGGGTGGAGCACCAAGAACATTCCATCCTCCTCCATGAAATTAGAGAAGATCAAAGAATCATGAGAGAGGAGCAACAAAGGCAAGAAAGAGACATTGAGGAGCTCAAGCACTCCATAAGATCTTCAAGAGGAAGAACAAGCCGCTATCACTAAGGTGGACCCATTCTTTAACTTCCTTGTTCTTTATTTTTCTGTTTTTCGAATTTTCATGCTTATGTTTATCTATGTTTGTGTCTTATGATCATTAGTGTCTTAGTGTCTATGCCTTAAAGTTATGAATGTCCTATGAATCCATCACCTTTCTTAAATGAAAAATGTTCTTAATTAAAAAAGAGAAGAATTACATGAATTTTGAAATTTATAACAGATTAATTATTTTTATGTGGTAGCAATACTTTGACTTCTGAATGTATGCTTGAACAGTGCATATGTCTTTTGAATTTGTTGTTCATAAATGTTGGCTCTTGAAAGAATGATGAAAAAAGGAGACATGTTACTGAGGATCTGAAAAATCAAAAAAATGATTCTTGAAGCAAGAAAAAGCAGTGAATACAAAAAAAAAAGAGAAAAAGGCAAGGGTAATAATAAAGTCGTGATCCAAGGCAAAAAGAGTGTGCTTAAGAACCCTGGACACCTCTAATTGGGGACTCTAGCAAAGCTGAGTCACAATCTGAAAAGGTTCACCCAGTTATATGTCTGTGGCATGTATGTATCCGGTGGTAATACTGGAAGACAGAGTGCTTTGGGCCACGGCCAAGACTCATAAAGTAACTGTGTTCAAGAATTATCATACTTAACTAGGGGAATCAATAACACTATCTGGATTCTAAGTTCCTATAGAAGCCAATTATTCTGAATTTCAAAGGATAGAGTGAGATGCCAAAACTGTTCAGAGGCAAAAAGCTAAAAGCCCCGCTCATCTAATTAATACTGATCTTCATAGATGTTTTTGGAATTCATTGTATATTCTCTTCTCTTTATCTTATTTGATTTTCAGTTGCTTGGGGATAAGCAACAATTTAAGTTTGGTGTTGTGATGAGCGGATAATTTATACGCTTTTTGGCATTGTTTTTAGTATGTTTTTAGTATATTTTAGTTAGTTTTTATTATATTTTTATTAGTTTTTAGTTAAAATTCACTTTTCTGGATATTACTATGAGTTTGTGTGTTTTTCTGTGATTTCAGGTATTTTCTGGCTGAAATTGAGGGACCTGAGCAAAAATCTGATTCAAAGGCTGAAAAGGACTGTAGATGCTATTGTATTCTGACCTCCCTGCACTCGAAGTGGGTATTCTCGAGCTACAGAAGCCCAATTAGCGCACTCTCAATTGCGTTGGAAAGTAGACATCCTGGGCTTTCCAGAAATATATAATAGCCCATACTTTACCTGAGATTTGATGGCTCAAATAGGCGTTCCAATTCAGCTCAAGAATTCTGGCGTTTAACGCCGGAACTGGCACAAGAATGGGAGTTAAACACCCAAACTGGCACAAAAGCTGGCGTTTAACTCCAAGAAAAATGTCTACACATGAAAGTCTCCATGCTCAGCCCAAGCACACACCAAGTGGGCCCGGAAGTGGATTTTTATGTAATTTACTCATCTTTGTAAACCCTAAGCTACTAGTTATCTACAAATAGGACCTTTTACTACTGTATTTTCATCTTTTGATCACTTGAGATCTTAGGATCATCTTTGGACGTCTAGTTCTTAGATCATTGGGGGCTGGCCTCTCGGCCATGCCTAGACCTTGTTCTTATGTATTTTCGACGGTGGAGTTTCTACACACCATAGATTAAGGTGTGGAGCTCTGCTGTACCTCAAGTATTAATGCAATTACTACTGTTCTTCTATTCAATTCAGCTTATTCTTATTCCAAGATATTCATTCGCACCCAAGAACATGATGAATGTGATGATTATGTGACGCTCATCATCATTCTCACTTATGAACGCGTGCCTGACAACCACTTCCGTTCTACAAGCAAACAAGGCTTGAATGTTTATCTATTGGATTCCTTAATCAGAATCTTCGTGGTATAAGCTAGAATTGATGGCGGCATTCTTGAGAATTCGGAAAGTCTAAACCTTGTCTGTGGTATTCCGAGTAGGATTAAGGGATTGAATGACTGTGACGAGCTTCAAACTCGCAATTGTGGGGCGTTAGTGACAGACGAAAAAGAATCACTGGATTCTATTCCGACATGATCGAGAACCGACAGCTGAATAGCCGTGCTGTGACAGAGGACGTTGAACATTTTCACTGAGAGGACGGGACTGTAGCCATTGACAACGGTGATGCCCAACATACAGCTTGCCTTGGAAAGAAGAAAGAAGGATTGGATGAAGACAGTAGGAAAGCAGAGAGACGGAAGGGACAAAGCATCTCCATACGCTTATCTGAAATTCTCACCAATGAATTACATAAGTATCTCTATCTTTATCTTATGTTTTATTTATCTTTTAATCATTAATCCTCCATAACCATTTGAATCCGCCAGACTTAGATTTACAGGATGACCATAGCTTGCTTTATACCAACAATCTCCGTGGGATCGACCCTTACTTGCGTAAGGTTTATTACTTGGACGACCCAGTGCACTTGCTGGTTAGTTGTGCGAAGTTGTGATAAAGAGTTGAGATTGCAATTGAACGTACCATGTTGATGGCACCATTGATGATCACAATTTCGTGCACCAAGTACCATTGTTAGAGATCACAATTTCGTGCACCAAGTTTTTGGCGCCGTTGCCGGGGATTATTGAGTTTGGACAACTGACGGTTCATCTTGTTGCCCAGATTAGGTAATTTTCTTTTCAAAAAGTTTTCAAAAATCTTTCAAAAATTTTTCTTTGTTTTCGTTTTCCAAAAAAAAATTTCAAAAAAAAATTAAAAAAAAATTAATAAAATCATAAAAACCAAAAATATTTTGTGTTTCTTGTTTGAGTCTAGAGTCAATTTTTAAGTTTGGTGTCAATTGCATCTTTTTAATTTTTCTAAAAATTTTCGAAAAATTCATGCATGGTGTTTTTCATGATCTTCAAGTTGTTCTTGGTAAGTCTTCTTGTTTGATCTTCATATTTTCTTGTTTTGTCTCTTTTGTTATTTTTCATATGCATTCTTGCATTCATAGTGTCTAAACATGAAAAATTTCTATGTTTGGTGTCTTGCATGTTTTCTTTTCTTGAAAATTTTTCAAAAATAAGTTCTTGATGTTCATCATGACCTTCAAATTGTTCTTGGTGTTCATCTTGATATTCATAGTGTTGTTGCATGCATTATGTGTTTTGATTCATAATTTTCATGTTTTGAGTCATTTATTTATTTTCTCTCTCATTAAAAATTCAAAAAATAAAAAATATATCTTTCCATTAATTCTCTCATAAATTTTGAAATCTTTGGGTTGACTTAGTCAAAAATTTTTAGAATAAGTTGTTTCTTGTTAGTCAAGTCAAGATTTCAATTTTAAAAATCTTATCTTGTCAAAACTTTTTTTCAAAAATCAAATCTTTTTCATTCTTCTTTTATATTTTCGAAAATTTCTTTTAAATTGATTTTCAAAATCTTTTTCTTAATTTTATTTCATAATTTTCAAAAACTTTACTAACAATTAATGTGATTGATTCAAAAATTTGAAGTTTGTTACTTTCTTGCTAAGAAAGGTTCAATCTTTAAATTCTAGAATCATATCTTTTAGTTTCTTGTTAGTCAAGTAATCAATTTTAATTTTAAAAATCAAATCTTTATCAAAATAAATTTCAATCATATCTTTTCAAACATATCTTTTTCAAATCATATCTTTTTCAAAATTAATTTCAAAATCTTTTCTAACTTTTTATCTTTCTAAATTTGATTTTCAAATCTTTTTCAACTAACTAATTGACTTTTTGTTTGTTTCTTATCTTTTTCGAAACTACCTAACTACTTTTCTCTCTCTAATTTTTGAAAATCCCTTACCCCTTTTTCAAAATTCTTTTTAATTAACTAATTGTTTCAAATTTTAATTTTAATTTTATTTCTTCTCTTAATTTTTGAATTTTAACTAATAATTAAAATAAAAAAAATATTTTTCTTCTCTTTTAGTTAATATTCGAATTCCCTCTCTCTCTCTCTCTCTCTCTCTCTCATCTTTTTTCATTTATTTATTCATTTGCTAACACTTCTATTCATCTTAAAATTCAAACCCCCTCATCCTCCCTGTGTTCGAATTCTCCTCTTCTCCTTCTCCTATTCTTATCTTCTTCTACTCACATAAAGGAATCTCTATACTCTGACATAGAGGATTCCATACTTTCTTTGTTTTCTTCTCTCTCATATGAGCAGGAACAAGGAAAAAGGCATTCTTGTTGAAGCTGATCTTGAACTTGAAAGGACCTTGAAAAGGAAGCTAAGAGCAGCTAAAGCACAACACTCTGAAGAAGACCCAACTGAAATTTTCGAACAGGAAAAAGATATGGCAGCCGAACCCAACAACAATGCAAGGAAGATGCTTGGTGACTTTACTGCACTAAATACCAACTTACATGGAAGAAGCATCTCAATTCCTGCCATTGGAGCAAACAACTTTGAACTAAAGCCTCAATTAGTTTCTCTGATGCAACAGAATTGCGAGTTTTATGGACTTCCATCAGAAGATCCTTTCAGTTCTTAACTGAATTCTTGCAGATCTGTGATACTGTTAAGACCAATGGGGTTTATGCTTTTCCCTTTTGCTGTAAGAGACAAAGCTAGAGTATGGTTGGACTCTCAGCCTAAAGATAGCCTGAACTCTTGGGATAAGCTGGTCACGGCTTTCCTAGCCAAGTTCTTTCCTCCTCAAAAGCTGAGCAAGCTTAGAGTGGATGTTCAAACCTTCAGACAAAAAGAAGGTGAATCCCTCTATGAAGCTTGGGAAAGATACAAACAACTGACCAAAAAGTGTCCTTCTGACATGCTTTCAGAATGGACCATCCTGGATATATTTTATGATGGTCTGTCTGAATTGTCTAAGATGTCATTGGACCATTTTGCAGGTGGATCTACTCACCTAAAGAAAACGCCTGCAGAAGCTCAGGTACTCATTGACATGGTTGCAAATAACCAGTTCATGTACACTTCTAAAAGGAATCATGTGAGTAAGGGGACGCCTAAAAGGAAGGGAGTTCTTGAAATTGATACTTTGAATGCCATATTGGCTCTGAACAAAATGTTGACTCAGCAAGTCAACATGATTTCTCAGAGTCTAAATGGATTGCTAAATGCATCCAACAATACTAAAGAAGCATCTTTTGAAGAAGAAGCTTATGATCCTGAGAACCCTGCAATGGCAGAGGTAAATTACATGGGTGAAGCCTTTGGCAACACCTATAACCCATCATGGAGAAATCATCCGAATTTTTCATGGAAGGATCCACAGAAGCAAGGCTTCAATAATAACAATGGTAGAAGAAATAGGTTTAGCAATAGCAAGCCTTTTCCATCATCCTCTCAGCAACAGACAGAGAATTCTGAGAAGAGCCCATCTAGCTTAGCAAACATAGTCTCTGATCTATCTAAGGTCACTTTGACTTTCATGAATGAAACAAGGTCCTCCATTAGAAATTTGGAGGCACTAGTGGGTCAGCTGAGTAAGAAAATCACTAAAACTCCTCCTAGTACTCTCCCAAGCAATACAGAAGAGAATCCAAAAAGAGAGTGCAAGGCCATTGATATAATCATCATGGCCGAATCCAAAGAGGAAGGGGAGGACGTGAATCCCAATGAGGAAGACCTCTTGGGACGTCTTTCAGATAGAAAGGAGTTCCCTATTGAGGACCTAAAGGAATCTGAGGCTCATATAGAGACCATAGAGATTCCATTAAACCTCTTTCTGCCATTCATGAGCTCTGAGAACTATTCTTCCTCTAAAGAGGATGAAGATGTAACTGAAGACCAAGTTGCTCAATATCTTGGAGCCATCATGAAGCTGAATGCCAAGTTGTTTGGTAATGAAAATTGGAAAAATGAACCTCCCTTGCTCATTAGTGAACTAAATACATGGGTTCAGCAAACTTCACCTCAAAAGAAACAAGATCCTGGTAAATTCTTAATACCCTGTACCATAGGCACCATGACCTTTGAGAAGGCTCTGTGTGACTTGGGGTCAGGTATAAATCTTATGCCACTCTCTGTAATGGAGAAACTGGGGATCTTTGAGGTACAAGCTGCAAGAATCTCATTAGAGACGGCAGACAAGTCAATAAAACAAGCTTATGGATTGGTAGAGGACGTGTTAGTGAAGGTTAAAGGACTTTACATCCCTGCTGATTTCATAATCCTAGACATTGGGAAGGATGAGGATGAATGCATCATCCTTGGAAGACTCTTCCTAGCCATAGTAGGAGCTGTAATTGATGTTGACAGAGGAGAGCTAGTCCTTTAATTGAATGGGGACTACCTTGTATTTAAAGCTCAAGGATCTTCCTCTGCAACCATGGAGAGGAAGCATGAACAGTGTAACATCCCTTCCAGCAAAATACCTTGCTTAAGTCAGGGTATTTCTACTAGAAAGAACGTTACGTGACCTTTTCTAATATTAACTACTTAATTATCGAGCCTTTGTATCGAGTTCGTGTCTCAGTTTTAAGAAAATGCCAGAAAAATTTGTTTTTTATTCGTTAAAGTCATATTTCAAACATTTACAAATAATAATAATCACATAAATATTATTGATAATAATACTTATACAAAAGAAACCAAATAAAACTCAAATACAATATACTAAACCTACCCCTCTATATGAAATAAAATCTCAAGGGACAATCGGCGAGGGGACTCTACCAGACCAAATTAAACCATAAAGAAAACCTACTAATCGCTCGCAGCTTCAAGTTGCGTCTTCAAACCTGTGTCACTGAAAGGGTGGAAAATTTGGGGGTGAGAACCAAACCACATGTTCTCAGTAGAGGTCGAGAATGCCGTGAAAGTAAAGAATAAAGCGCAAATAGTTAATTTCATTCAGATACATCTAAAAGAAAATTAACCTCTTTTAAAAGCATTAGTTAATTATTTAAAATCCTAGACCCACATTTTCTTTATAAAACTCGTAAAAGTTTCCTAGACTGTATGAATGACCAACCTGTTCCAAGCATAGGTTCATTAAGTCTATGCTGAACCAGTTTGATTTTTCATACTTTTCTAGACCTTAACATAAAAGAAGTTACCTACGCGGTATAAAGGATCATCCTGCTCCGAGCATAGGTTCATTAAGTCTATGCTGAACCAGTCAGATACTTTATACGAAACTAGACCTCAAGCATACCAGTCACGGCCTCAGGCCCAAACAGCTCAATCAACATCCAATCACTACATTCCAAGCAATCAGTTACAAACACAGGTAATGAGGTTCAAACACAATCAAGAGCATTTATATTAAGTATAGCAATTAGCAGTTACACAGGATTATTCAGTTAGGCAAGCCAATTACAATATCCACACCCAAACAATGTCACATAGATGCATATGATGAATGTCTAGTCCTAGTGCAGGCCATGAGCTCATGTGTCGGTTAGCACCTGCCTTCCCGACATTTATCCGGTCACGAGTCCACGATTTCCCGGATACGATTTTCCGTTCAAATAAATGCGCATATAATTATTAGCAGCTCTATTGAGACAGCCTCTGCTTTCTACTCGCAGGAAATATACTCTTGGGAACGGAAAATTACTCTTGGGTTGCCTCAGGGCAACAGATAAATAAATAATATCTCTTGGGTTGCATTAAGCAACATATATATATAATATCTCTTGGGTTGCATTAAGCAACATATATATATATATAATATCTCTTGGGTTGCCTTAGGCAACAACTGTATATAATATCTCTTGGGTTGCATTAAGCAACAAATAAGCAAACAATATCTCTTAGGTTGCTTCAAGCAACAGATAATCATACAATAAGTACATTACTCTTCCCTTTTTCTTTCATAATTACAAATACGCAAGCGGGACAAGACCCACGCCCTTGCCAACAATCTCATATACCAAATAATCTTTTCTTAAAAGAATCATTGAAATTATTATCATTAAATAAACCTTAAATATTGATTCTGATTAAGTCCTTAAACTTTTATAAAAATTCGGACATAATCTCCTTTAAAAATAGGACTTAGCCACCCTTACGGGTCCCAACCAAACAATCCACCAAACTCTTTTTAACCTTTCCAATATCAATTCAATTCAGAAACAAGCAAATTCCAACATTGAAACAGCCATATATCACTAAGGTTCATCTTTAGTTTTATGAACTCATAACTCTCACTCAAGCATTCCCAACACCCTATCTTCTTTTCTGTTTTTAATATAGCAAATGAACTCGGAATTGCGCAAACTTTATGTCCAGGCATTCGCCTTGAGATAAGCTTTCTAACAAACCAAAGATCATAATTTTCTGGTTTCACTAGCCTTAGGAATAAAGGAAAAACCAAGACTGCTCTGCAGTGCGTAAAACCAGAAAAACAGCAGCAGCATGTGACATTCAAAATTCAATTTAAAATCCACGTTAAATCCAATGACTTTGAAAATTAGTACAGTTCAACTTCACTCATCCAAGTTTCTTTTCCAATTGGTTTCAGGTCAATATCATTTCTAATGAAGAAGTTATATAACCTAGAAGTTGGCTAATTTGCTGCAGAATTCTGCTTTAAAAGTTAATGAACTTATCTTCTTCCAAGTCCCATAACTTACTCATTAAAACATGAATAGCCCTGAAATTTAAGTCACATATGCTAGACATATTTAATTTTCATTTCCAATTGGTTGCATCTCAATATCATTCCAGATTCAAAAAACTATAAAGCCTCAAAGTTACTGACTTAGAAAACAAAGCTTGACTTTTACTGCATAATACATCTTTCTTTGAAAATCCAAATCTTTAAAACCACAACTCTAACAATTCTAAATTTTTATGAAATTAAAGTATTAAGACCAAAGTTTCATTTAAAATTGGTTCCATTTCAACATTCAAAATGCAGAATTTCTAATAAAGGAATCAAGTTGCTGCTGTGTTAAATGTTCTGCAGAAAAACCAGATTTGACATCCCCGATTCAAAAATTCACCATAAATCATAAACTTAGTGAAAAAGTCTCAAATTCAGCAGTCCAGTTCCCTATATTCCCAAGCTCAATCCGGACTTGGTCCCACGCAATTCCGATATTCGCAGAAATAGTTATAGTTTTTTCAAAACTGCTGACTCAGTTTAGAAGTTATGCAGAAAATCAGATTTTGGAATTCAACTTTGGAAAATCATAACTAGTTCTCTAACTGATACGAAACCTTAAAAATTGAATTTCCACAATTACACTTAATATAATTTACTTAACATTTCAATTCTTATAATTTCAGTCACTATAGAGTTACTAACTCACTTTCAAAGTTGCCGTTTAATTTCAAAGCTCAGCTTGTTCAGCAAGCAATTCAACATCTCAAATTCAATCCTTTAAACATTCTCTAAACCCAATTCCAGTCAATCATCAACTAGATCCATCACCGATAGAATAATTATAAAACCATCCCAACAGCAACAATTCCAACATAATCCATCAAAATTCAGAATTTTCATCAATCACTCTTCAACATTTCATATTCCACCCATGATCAATCAATTCCACAAAATCCTCAATTTCAATAAATTCACAGCCACAATTCAACATCCACACAACCAATCAATTTCGCTATCAATAATTCCAATTACACTTCACAAACACAATTTAGCATTCATATCATCAATTAATCACTCACAACAATTAAGACTATTTGCAGATTACTCAATAAACCTTGCGGGCATTCTAAAATTAAAATCATTTTAAACCCCCTACCTCGATGTCGCGATTAAAAGAACCCGGAGGCTGGATTATAGCGAGGCAGTTGGCTGGACCAATACTAGCTATGCAACAGTCTCAATCAAGATAGCAGCGGCGTTAGCTCTCACAACAGTGATCATGGTTGCAACGAAGCGAAGATTTCAAATTCAATAGAATCGGAAGCAGAAACGGCTCTGGAAATTTAAAACAGAGCACAAGCCAAATTTGAATTAAAACAAGAACAAGCAGTTTAATAAGAAATCGGCAGAATAGAGCGTGCAATTGGAGCAGAAATAAGGGGAAAAGGCTAACCCAGGCCAATGGATGTTGAACCTAATTAAAACGAAAACAGGGCAGCAGTGATTCCCAGCAATCCTTCCCGGTGGTTCTGACAGCAGCAACACCCCGCCAGTGGCTCCATTCCACAGCAACTCCAACAGTTAGAAGAATGAGCACTAGAAGTAGAAACAACTGTGTCTCTGGCAACTCCAAATCGACGGCAATAGTGGCAACAGTGGCACCAGCCCCTTCTTTGCGTGCAGAGGCGATAGTGATGGCTAGGGTTCGATGGAAGTGCCTCTCCCTGACGGCGGGTTGAACAGTGGCGACGGCGATGGAAGTTTAACGATGACAGTGAAACACGGCGGTGACAGTGAGGAACGGCGGTGACAGTGACTCCAACAGCGCACCATCCTTCTCCCTCTTACTCTCTACTTCTCCCACACTCTCCTATATGATAGCAACAGCAGCGACGCTTCCTGTGTTACCCACGGACGCTGCTTCCCCCTTCCCCTCTTCCCTATGCGTCTCGCTCTCTCTTGGTCTCTCCTTTCCTTGTTTTCACTGATTTCTTTCTTCTCTGTGTTGATAAGTTTATTTGTGTGGAGGGTGTTCATCCGTGAATGAATGGTGGGGAGAAAAGAAGCGTGGAGGAATAAGGGAGGGGTTAGTGTACCATATATGTGTGTGTGACTAATTGGGTGAGGAGTATATGTGTTACACGATAATGATACGTAAAAATAAGAAACATAGATTAAAATTACAATAAAACATATACGATTAACATACGAATTTTACATAATATTTAAAATAAAAGAGAAAATTTAGATTTAAATATATTACTATAAAATTACTCTAGAAACATATATAATTTTATTTACCAACATACCAATAAGTCAAATAATTATTTTTAATTTAAATTATAAAATAAACTTACTAATCACAACTTATAAAATACACAATTAAACTCAAAATATCAATTACCTATATTAAATTACATGACTTTTCATTATTTTTCTATCATAACTTTAATTTTAATTTATATAAAATTACTAGTTATAATCAAAATTGTGCATAAATACTAATTGACTTAAAATTAAAGTATTTATCAAAATCAATTTAATCATTTCTAATAAATTAATCTTTAAGGGCTCAAATTAATAGAATAAACCATATTTATTTATAGTAGAAATTTCTTAAATTTAATTATATAAAATAACCAATTATAAGAATTTACACAAAAACATTAATTAACTTAACTCCGAATATTAATAAAACTAATTTAATTATTCTTAATTGTTCAGTTTATAAAATAAAGAGTTCAAATTAATGATAAGTCATAACTTATTTATAATAAAAATTACTTAAATTAAATTGTACAATTCTTTCTTAATTTTCAATTACTAAAATTCTACAAAATATTCTGTTATAGTAAGATTACTTAAAAATATTAATTGATTTCAAAATAAAACTATCTCCGAATCTATTTAATTATTTCTAACAAAATAATTTCTAAAATTATAAAGTTTAAACTTAATAAAATAAAATCACAATTTATTCATAATTAGATTTTCAAAAATGCGGAATGTTACAAACAGCTTCTCTCAATGTAGAGTCAAATAGAGCCCCCACAGTCAACCTCTAAGTTTGGTGTTGGGAGGCCACAACCAAACTCTAAGTTTGGTGTTGAACCCCCACATTCAAACTCTAAGTTTGGTGTTGGGAGGTCCCTACAATACTCTGAATACCTGTGAGGCTCCATGAGAGCCTACTGCAAGCTATTGACATTAAAGAAGCTATTGACATTAGAGAACCTTGCCCTGCCCTCCACAAGGGCAGTATCGGGCTCACCAAGGAAGAAAATCAAAGGAAAAATGTCACCCATGCATGCTACAAGAATCAAACACGGACCAAGGAAGAAGCAAGGAACTAAGGTTGAGTGCCGTGCCAAGAAACCAAAGAAATTAATTGAGAGTGTGTCCCAGCCGTGTTTCGAGCACGGGACATCAAAGTGGAAACACTGCCCTGCCCTCCGCGAGGGCAGGGCAGCATTTTGTTGATGCATGGAGCTGGCGCACCAAAACTCAAATCTAGCGCACCAAGGCTCATTCCTGGCAGCACCAGCACGCACCAAGTTCGATCCTGGCAGCACCAAATTTTCCTGCCCTGCCCTCCGCGAGGGCAGGGCAGCGTCCTATGCACCAAGGCAATTTCTGGCGCACCAATTTTTGATTCTGGCGCACCAATTCTTGATTCTGGCAGCACCAAGGCAATTTCTGGCGCACCAACTTTTCCTGCCCTGCCCTTGGCGCGGGCAGGGCAGCATTCTGCGCACCAAACACACACCAGACCGCACCAAGGCCGCACCAACATGCACCAAATCCTGCCCTGCCCTCCACAAGGGCAGGGCAGCCTCCTAGGAGCAACTTCTCATGGGCCGAAAATTCAAATTAAAACCCCATTTTAATTCATTTCTTCACCAAATCAAAAGCCCATCCAAATCCCAAAATCCAAGAATAGAAAGTGTATAAATAGAAGCTAGTTTGATGTAATTAGGGACCTTTGGAAAACACTTTTGACTTACCTTTGGCTGAGCTTTTGAATTTTGCACTTTCTTTGAGCTTTGAATTTCTTGTAATTGTTCTTGAGAGACTTGACCGAGAGCTCAGAGGATTAAGGGAGAATTGACTGATCTCCTTCCTCATTCCTACTCGGGCAATTCTACTCTTCTGTTTCTGAGTTTTGGGTGTGTGAAATTGAGGAAATTCTGTCTCAATTCCCATCTAAAATCTCTTTAAATCCTTTTCTGCATAATTGAATTTGATTTCTGTTTTTCTATTGCTTCTTCTTTAATTTTCTGTCAATTGCTTTGTGAACTTGGATCTGGGAAGGCAAATAGAGATCTAGGCTCTGCTACCTAGTCTCTTGAGACCTGAGACCACAATTTACTTTTGGTTCTTCTGTGAACCTATTGCACTTTAATTTCATTTTCTGTTGAATTTCAGTTTATTCCAATTCATCTTCTCCTTTATTAACTGTTGCAATTTACTTTCTCTTTGTTTAGATTCTGCAATCCCAGTCCTCAAACCCCTTTTACATTCAAGCAATTTACATTTCTTGCACTTTAAGTTTCTGCAATTTACATTTCTTGCACTTTAAGTTTCAGTCATTTAATTTCTTGTTCTTTAAGATTCAGTCTATTTTACTTTCCTGTTCTTTAATTTCCTGCAATTTCCCCTCTCCCTTTACATTTCAAGCAATTTATTTTCTGTTAAATACAACCCACTCAATCAAAACTTGATTCGCTTGACTAAATCACCCACTAAACTAAAATTGCTCAATCCTTCAATCCCTGTGGGATCGACCTCACTCATGTGAGTTATTATTACTTGATGCGACCCGGTACACTTGCCGGTGAGTTTTGTGTTGGATCGTTTTCCACACATCAAGTTTTTGGCGCTGTTGCCGGGGATTGAAATAGATTGACAATGATTAAGTGAAGTGGAGGTCTAGATTAAGCACTTTTTCTTTTCTGTTATTCTAATTTTTACTAACATACTAACTGTTTGAGAAATTGCCTCTATCAATTTGCTAACAGTTTATTTTAACTAACTTCATTTAATCCTCAAGTGTGCTGCCGTTTATTCCTCCTGTTTGATCGCATGCCACAGGAAATCAAGTTTCTACAAACAAGGAGTATCATGACATGAAGCCACCACTCATTACACTCATCAAGAACAATTGTTCTTATGATAGAAATCCATCGGAGGAGGATCCTCAACAGCACATATCTACTTTCCTGAGAACTTGTAATGCGGTCAAAACCGATGGTCCAGATCATGACACTTACAAGATCCTGTTATTCCCTTTCTCATTAAAGGGTGAGGCTGCACAATGGTTTGAAACTTTTCCCCAAGGAAGTATCACTAGTTGGGATGATTTGGTCACCAAATTTCTGGCCAAATTCACCTCATCCAGACAGATCATCCAGCTAAAAGAGGAGGAACATCTATTCACACAAGGAGACGAAGAACCACTCTTTAAGGCCTGGGAAAGATACAAGAAAGCAACTGATAAAGTGGGCTTCCGAGCTTTCTATGAAGGATTTACCCCAGAAACAAGAAAAGCAGTGGACTACTTCTCAGATGGCCTACTCAAAGCAACAACAACTGCCCAAGGAATTGCAGACTTCAATGACAAAGGAGTCAACGACCAACATCCATCTGAGAAACCACAAAATGCAATCTCAGAAAAAGAAGTGGCAAATATTGAAGGGGTGAATGCGTTCAAAGACCAAAACAGACAAATGCACCATCAACCACAGCAAAACATGGAGTTGTCTGCTGCAGTGAGTGCCAAATTTCCACCATGGAGACCTCATTCTTATCTGAGAATGAGGGAGCCTTAACATCAAGAACAAGGAAGTTTCCACCAGGGCAATTCCATGACCACAACCAATGAACATCCCCACCCACTAATACCACCCAAAGCCAATACTCACAACACAGACACTCCCAGACTCATCTCAACTGGAGAAGAAACGAGTACCAAAATCACAAACCAAGGGACTTCAATTATAACGACCCCAACTTCACAACCCAACAAAAACACCATTACATCAATAACAACCATCACATGCCACCATTACACCCACCCTTCCAACCTTTAACATCTCATAACCAACCAATCTCACAAGACTCTCGAAGAATCACAAACTTGGAGATCCTAATAGAGAGAATGATGAAACACCAAGAAGAAACAACAAGGAACCAAGAGATGTTAATCAAAGGAATTGAAGAGCAGATAGCTCAACTGGCGAAGTATTTTGCAGAAATGGGTGAGAAGAAGGCAAATACTTTCACCAGAGCCATTGAAGACAAACTGGCTAACAACGAAGATGCTACAAAGAAGGAAGGATGGAAAAGGATCATGGAGGACAATGAGAAAATACTGGATAAAGGATGTACCAGCCAAGAAGAACACAACAAGGAATTTTTTCAAGGAGAAACAGAGGATAGAACTAAAGAAAAACAGAAAGCCCCCACTGGAAAATTTTCACCAGGGGATCGAGTGATGATCAATATTCAAACCATGAAGGTGTTCCCACAGTTGTCTGAGCATTACATTGTGACTAAGATCCTTCCACAAGAATCTATAGAGGTCATCAAAGAGGAAACCGGAAGGAAGTTCACAGTAAAGAAAGACAAGCTAAAGCACTATGATTTTCAACCTCCATGATCAGCAAAATAGAAGATGTCAAGCTAGTGACAATAAAAGAGCGCTTGTTGGGAGGCAACCCAACCTGAGGTAGTTTTCTTTTTCATAGCTTTTTCAATAAAAATGTTGAATAATTGGTATGCATTGCAAGGAGCTAAGTTTGGTGTTGCACACCAAAATAATTTGAAGGAGAATGAAAACTTCTAAGTTTGGTGTTCCACCAAAATATCATTTAAAAACACATTCTCACCTCTTGCAGGATTCTAGCTCCAAGCAATCAAACATTATTCAACTGTTGAATTGTTTTCTAGCTTTAATTTCATTAACCTTTAGCAAGGATACATGGTTTCAAATATGGTTGACTTGTTGCATCTGAGGCAGTGGCAAACAATTAAGTTTGGTGTCTGATGAGCGGATATTTTATACGCTTTTTGGGGGTAATTTCATGTAGATTTTAGCATGTTTCAGTTAGTTTTTAGTAAAATAATATTAGTTTTTAGGCAAAAATCATATTTCTGGACTTTACTATGAGTTTGTGTGTTTTTCTGTGATTTCAGGTATTTTCTGACTGAAATTGAGGGAGCTGAGCAAAAATCTGACTTAGGCTGAAAAAGGACTGCTGATGCTGTTGGATCCTGACCTCCCTGCACTCGAAATGGATTTTCTGGAGCTACAGGAGTCCAATTGGCGCGCTCTCAACGGCGTTGGAAAGTAGACATCCAGGGCTTTCCAGCAATATATAATAGTCCATACTTTGAGCGAGGATAGATGACGTAACTTGGCGTTAAACTCCAAGTTCATGCTGCTGTCTAGAGTTAAACGCCAGAAAAACGTCATTATCCGGAGTTGAACGCCCAAAACACGTCATAACCTGAAGTTTGACGCCAAGAAAGGCCTTTGCACGTGGAAAGCTTTAGTCTCAGCCCCAGCACACACCAAGTGGGCCCCAGAAGTGGATTTCTGCACCAACTATCCTAGTTTATTCATTTTCTGTAACCCTAGGTTACTAGTTTACTATTTAAACAACTTTTACAGACATCTCTTGTACCTCATGACACTTTCAGATCTGAATTACATACTTTGTGACGGCATGAGTCTCTAAACTCCATTGTTGGGGGTGAGGAGCTCTGCAGCGTCTCGATGATTTAATACAATTCCTTTGTTTTCCATTCAAACACGCTTGTTCTTATCTAAGATGTTTATTCGCGCTTAACTGTGGAGAAGTGATGATCCGTGACACTCATCACCTTCCTCAACCCATGAACGTGTGCCTGACAACCACCTCCGTTCTACATCAGACTGAATGAACATCTCTTAGATTCCCCAACAGAATCTTCGTGGTATAAGTCGGATAGATGGCGGCATTCATGAGAATCCGGAAAGTCTAAACCTTGTCTGTGGTATTCCGAGTAGGATTCCGGGATTGAATGACTGTGACGTGCTTCAAACTTTAACCTGCTGGGCGTTAGTGACAGACGCAAAAGAGTGATTCTATTCCAGTAGGAGCGGGAACCAACCGGTGATTAGCCGTACTGTGACAGAGTGCGTGAGCATAGTTTTCACTGCGAGGATGGGAAGTAGCCACTGACAACGGTGACACCCTACATAGAGCTTGCCATGGAAGGAACCTGCGTGTGAGAAGAGGATCTCAAGGAAGAGTTGAAGTCAAAGGACAAAGCATCTCCAAAACTCCAACATATTCCCCAGTACTGCAAATCAAAGTAACATTGTTCCCTCTTTTATCAATTCCAGTAATTTCACTTTTAATCCAAATAATCCTATTGACATCCTAACTAAGATTAATAAAATAAATATTGATTGCTTCAAACCAATAATCTCTGTGGATTCGACCCTTACTCACGTAAGGTATTACTTGGACGACCCAGTACACTTGCTGGTCAGTTGAACGGAGTTGTGAGCTTCTCTAATCAGTTAGTTAAATTAGTTCTCCTTGGCACATGCCAAGGAGCCTTTAATTAAGGATCACAATTCCGTCCACCAAGTTTTTGGCGCCGTTGCCGGGGATTATTGAGTTTGGACAATTGAAGGTTTATTTTATTTCTTAGATTAGGAATAATTTGTTTTTATAGAGTCATTAAATTTTGATAGGATAGTTTCTTTTCAAAAAAAAAAAATTTTTTTCTTTTCAAAAATTATTTTTCTTAATTTATTGTTAATTTTCGTGAGTTTAGTGTCTTGTTCTAGTTTGGTGTCAATTGCATCTTTTATATTTTTCTTGGAAATTTTCGTGTGAGTGTTCTGTGTTCTTCCTTGATCTTTAAGTTGTTCTTGATAATTGGTTATACCCTTTGGAACCTTTTTCAAAAATAATTTTTCTTGGATTGAATCTTGTGCCAAACTTTAAGTTTGGTGTTTTTCTTGTTAATCTTTTTTATAATTTTCGAAAATTTTCTTAAAAGTTTTCTAAAAATTTTAAGTTTGGTGTTCTTTCTTGTGTTCTTGGTGTTCTTGTGAATCTTCAAAGTGTTCTTGAGTTTTTCTTGTGTCTTGATCTTAAAATTTTTAAGTTTGGTGTTCCTTGGTGTTTTCCCTCCAAAAATTTTCGAAAATAAGGAGCATTAGATCTAAAAATTTTAAGTCTTGTGTCTTTTGTGTGTTTTTCTCTTTCATCATAAAATTCAAAATTCAAAAAATTTTTATTTTCTAACTTTTTTTTAAAACTACTTTTTCGAAAATTTTACATTAAAAATTCAATTTTCAATTTCAAAATATTTCCACTTTCTTTTATTTATTTCGTTTTTATTTTATTAAAAAAAAATAATAATAATAATAATAATAATTTTCTTTCACAAAATATTTTCAAAATATTTTTACAAATTCCATTTTTATTTATTCCATTATTATAAAACAAACAATAGCAACATACATACCATCTCTTTTATTCCAGTATGGAATTAAATGGGAATGATCAGTCCAAGAGGACTTTGGGGTCATATGCTAACCCCACTACTGCTTCATATGGGAGTAGTATCTGTATACCTTCCATTGGAGTTAGTAGCTTTGAGCTGAATCCTCAGCTCATTATCATGGTGCAGCAAAACTGTCAGTATTCTGGTCTACCACATGAAGAACCTACAGAGTTTCTGGCACAATTTCTGCAAATTGCTGATACAGTACATGATAAGGAAGTGGATCAGGATGTCTACAGATTACTACTGTTTCCATTTGCTGTAAAAGATCAAGCTAAGAGGTGGTTAAATAACCAGCCTAAGAACAGCATAAAAACATGGAAACAGCTGTCAGAAAAATTCCTGAATCACTATTTCCCTCCAAAAAGGATGACACAGCTAAGGCTAAGCATCCAAGGCTTCAAACAAGGAGATACTGAATCTCTTTATGATGCCTGGGAGAGATACAGAGAGTTGCTAAGAAAATGCCCCTCTGAAATGTTTTCGGAATGGGTGCAATTAGACATCTTCTATTATGGGCTTACAGAAAAAGCTCAGATTTCTCTAGACCACTCAGCTGGTGGATCTATACATATGAGAAAAACAATTGAAGAGGCTCAAGAGCTTATTGATACAGTTGCCAGAAATCAACATCTGTACTTAAGCAATGAATCTTTCATGAAAGAAGAAGCTAAAACAGTAACTGCAGAACTCAGTCCAGTGGATCAGGCTAATGAATTCAATCAGCAATTGGATTTTCTAACTCAGCAGCTAGCCGAATTCAAAGAAATATTACAGGAAACAAGAATGGCTAACAGGAACATGGAAGTACAATTAAAGCAGACAGAAAAGCAACTGTCAAAACAAATAACAGAAGAATGCCAAGCAGTTCAATTAAGAAGTGGGAAAACATTAAATACCTCACTTCAAAGCAGCAGGAAACCAAGAAATAAACAAGTGGATACTCAAAATCCTCCGGAAGACAGTCCGAGCCCAGAAAGGGACAAAGCTGGCGCTGAACGCCCAGACCATGCTCATTCCTGGCGTTCAACGCCAGAAACAAGCATGAATCCGGCGTTGAACGCCCAAGGGGAACATGGTTCTGGCGTTCAAACGCCAGTAACAAACAAGGAAGGGGCGTCTAACGCCACTCCAGCTCCCACCACTGGCATTAAAATACCAGTGGGGAATCAGTCACATACAAGTGCTGATAACAACCCTTCTAAAAAGGCTTCCCAACCCACTTCTGTAGGTAATAAACCTACAGCAACTAAGGTTGAGGAATACAAAGCCAAAATGCCTTATCCTCAAAAACTCCGCCAAGCGGAACAGGATAAGCAATTTGCCCGCTTTGCAGACTACCTCAGGACTCTTGAAATAAAGATTCCGTTTGCAGAAGCACTTGAGCAAATACCCTCTTATGCTAAGTTCATGAAAGAGATCTTAAGTCATAAGAAGGATTGGAGGGAAACTGAAAAAGTTTACCTCACTGAAGAATGCAGTGCAGTCATTCTGAAAAGCTTACCTGAGAAGCTTAAAGATCCTGGGAGCTTTATGATACCATGCACATTAGAGGGCACTTGCACCAAGCAAGCTTTATGTGATCTTGGAGCAAGTATCAACATAATGCCTGCATCTACTATCAGAAAGCTTGGTTTAACTGAAGAAATCAAACCAACCAGGATATGTCTTCAACTTGCTGATGGCTCCATTAAATACCCATCAGGCGTGATTGAGGACATGATAGTCAAGGTTGGGCCATTTGCCTTTCCCACTGACTTTGTGGTGCTGGAAATGGAGGAGCACAAGAGTGCAACTCTCATTCTAGGAAGACCTTTCCTAGCAACTGGCCGAACCCTCATTGATGTCCAAAAAGGGGAAGTAACATTGAGAGTCAATGAGGAAGAGTTCAAGCTGAATGTTGTTAAAGCCATGCAACATCCAGACACCCCAAATGACTGCATGAGTGTTGATATAATTGACTCTCTGGTAAGAGAGGTCAATATGGCTGAGAGTCTCGAATCAGAGCTAGAGGAATTTAGACTCAATGCTTTCGAAAATGCAAAGATTTACAAAGAGAAAGCAAAAAGATGGCATGATAAGAAATTGTCATCCAGAGTCTTTGAGCCGGGGCAGAAAGTTCTGCTATTCAATTCTAGGCTCAAATTATTCCCTGGGAAATTAAAATCCCGGTGGAGAAGTCCATATGTCATTACAAACGTATCACCATATGGATACATAGAGCTTCAGGATAATGACTCTAACAAAAAGTTCATTGTTCATGGACAAAGAGTCAAACATTATCTTGAAGGCAATTTTGAGCAAGAATGCTCAAAACTGAGACTTAATTAAAACTCAGTCCAGCTAATGACATTAAAGAAGCGCTTGCTGGGAGGCAACCCAGCCAATCACAAAATTTAATTTTATTCGTATTGATTTTTTTACAGGTAGATGCTACAGTATCTTCAAAAGGTGAAATAGCAATTGGTTGAAGTCACAGAGTTACAGGGAAATTTGGAAGCTCACTGGCGTGAAAAAGCCAGTAAGAAACATTTTGGGCGTTGAACGCCCAAAAGAAGCACCCACTGGGCGTTCAACGCCAGTAAGGGTAGCCATCTGGGCGTTCAACGCCAGAAAGAAGCATCAGCTGGGCGTTGGAGAAGCAGCATTTGGGCGTTAAACGCCCAAAACATGCATCGTTTGGGCGTTTAACGCCAGGATGGTGGGGAGGAGGTAAAATTCGTCTCTCTTTACAAATTTTCTAATTTTTTATGTCTCAATTCATGTTTTCTTGCATAAACATGTTTCAAATTATCATCCCTCAAATCAAATTAGTGTTCTAAAAATCCTAATTTCTAAAATCCCTTTTTCAAAAATTATCACATGTATCTTAATCCATAAAAACAAATTAATTTTTAATCCAATCAAACTCTTTTAAGTTTGTTTTAAAAACTCAATTATCTTTTTAAAATCTTTTTCAACTCATCTTATCTTTATTTGACAATGCCTTTCCTTCTACTCCTCTCCTTTCCTTTCTTTTGCTTGAGGACAAGCAAACCTCTAAGTTTGGTGTGATTTGCCATGATCACTGAGCTAAAACTCATTAAGACCATGGCACCTAAGAGAACAGGAAGAGCAAGGATGTGAACTTAAGGGAGCTGAAGCGTCAGAAATTAATTCTTGAAGGCACCCCACAGACTAGAGGAACATCCACTTCCCAAAATACAGGTTGTTAAGTTCTAATTCCAGCTTTAACTCTGTGATAGTATTATTTTAGAAATTGACCTTAGAAGATATTTAGTAGTAATTAGGATGTCTATTTTGATTTTATTTCCAATTAAGCTATAATTTATTTTTCTCATCATCATTAGGCATGAATAAAGTAGTAGATTTTCTTTTAGAATAAAGAAGTAATTTATATTTTTCGAGTTTTTAATAATAAAATTTATAATTAATTATATGTGGTGGCAATACTTTTTGTTCTCTGAATGAATGCTTGAACAGTGCATAATATGTACTTTGAATTTGATGAATATTGGCTCCTGAAAGAATGAGGAACACGAAAAATATTGTTGATGATCTGAAAAATCATGAAATTGATTCTTGAAGCAAGAAAAAGCAGTCAAAAAAAAAAAAAACACAATATTCACAAGCCATGGGCACTAGCTAAGAATAAAAAGGATCCAAGGCTTTGAGCATCAATGGATAGGAGGGCCCAAGGAAATAAAAATCCAGGCCTAAGCGGCTAAACCAAGCTGTCCCTAACCATGTGCTTGTGTCATGAAGGTCCAAGTGAAAAACTTGAGACTGAGTGGTTAAAGTCGTGATCCAAAGCAAAAGAGTGTGCTTAAGAGCTCTGGACACCACTGACTGGGGACTCTAGCAAAGCTGAGTCATAATCTGAAAAGGTTCACCCAGTTATGTGTCTGTGGCATTTATGTATCCGGTGGTAATACTGGAAGACAAAGTGCTTAGGGCCACAGCCAAGACTCATAAAATAACTGTGTTCAAGAATCAACATACTACACTAGGAGAGTCAACAATACTATCTGAATTCTGAGTTCCTAAGGAAGCCAATCATTCTGAAAATTTAAAGATACAGGGAGATGCCAAAACTATTCAGAGACAAAAAGCTACAAGCCCCGCTCATCTAATAAGAATCTGAGCCTCATTTAAAACTCGAGAATATTATTATTTCTTTATTTCTGTTAGAACCTATTTTATTCATCTAGTTGCTTGAGGACAAGCAACAGTTTAAGTTTGGTGTTGTGATGAGCGGATATTTTATACGCTTTTTGGGGGTAATTTCATGTAGATTTTAGCATGTTTCAGTTAGTTTTTAGTAAAATAATATTAGTTTTTAGGCAAAAATCATATTTCTGGACTTTACTATGAGTTTGTGTGTTTTTCTGTGATTTCAGGTATTTTCTGACTGAAATTGAGGGAGCTGAGCAAAAATCTGACTTAGGCTGAAAAAGGACTGCTGATGCTGTTGGATCCTGATCTCCCTGCACTCGAAATGGATTTTCTGGAGCTACAGGAGTCCAATTGGCGCGCTCTCAACGGCGTTGGAAAGTAGACATCCAGGGCTTTCCAGCAATATATAATAGTCCATACTTTGAGCGAGGATAGACGACGTAACATGGCGTTAAACGCCAAGTTCATGCTGCTGTCTGGAGTTAAACGCCAGAAAAACGTCATTATCCGGAGTTGAACGCCCAAAACACGTCATAACCTGAAGTTTGACGCCAAGAAAGGACTTTGCACGTGGAAAGATTTAGTCTCAGCCCCAGCACACACCAAGTGGGCCCCAGAAGTGGATTTCTGCACCAACTATCCTAGTTTATTCATTTTCTGTAACCCTAGGTTACTAGTTTACTATTTAAACAACTTTTACAGACATCTCTTGTACCTCATGACACTTTCAGATCTGAATTACATACTTTGTGACGGCATGAGTCTCTAAACTCCCTAGCGTCTCGATGATTTAATACAATTCCTTTGTTTTCCATTCAAACACGCTTGTTCTTATCTAAGATGTTTATTCGCGCTTAACTGTGGAGAAGGTGATGATCCGTGACACTCATCACCTTCCTCAACCCATGAACGTGTGCCTGACAACCACCTCCGTTCTACATCAGACTGAATGAACATCTCTTAGATTCCCCAACAGAATCTTCGTGGTATAAGTCGGATAGATGGCGGCATTCATGAGAATCCGGAAAGTCTAAACCTTGTCTGTGGTATTCCGAGTAGGATTCCGGGATTGAATGACTGTGACGTGCTTCAAACTTTAACCTGCTGGGCGTTAGTGACAGACGCAAAAGAGTGATTCTATTCCAGTAGGAGCGGGAACCAACCGGTGATTAGCCGTACTGTGACAGAGTGCGTGAGCATAGTTTTCACTGCGAGGATGGGAAGTAGCCACTGACAATGGTGACACCCTACATAGAGCTTGCCATGGAAGGAACCTGCGTGTGAGAAGAGGATCTCAAGGAAGAGTTGAAGTCAAAGGACAAAGCATCTCCAAAACTCCAACATATTCCCCAGTACTGCAAATCAAAGTAACATTGTTCCCTCTTTTATCAATTCCAGTAATTTCACTTTTAATCCAAATAATCCTATTGACATCCTAACTAAGATAAATAAAATAAATATTGATTGCTTCAAACCAATAATCTCTGTGGATTCGACCCTTACTCACGTAAGGTATTACTTGGACGACCCAGTACACTTGCTGGTCAGTTGAACGGAGTTGTGAGCTTCTCTAATCAGTTAGTTAAATTAGTTCTCCTTGGCACATGCCAAGGAGCCTTTAATTAAGGATCACAATTCCGTCCACCAGTGTCCCTACACCAAAAATCAATCCTGGAACCACACTCAGTTTATGCATACTAACCATATAATTAAGGGCTTGAGAAGCAAGCAACTTTGAGGATTATGCAGGACATGAGTCAACAATTGAAGACATTATGCATCTTAACTCAAAGAGAACACAACAGAAGGAAGAATCAAAGGGCTGCAACTTCAAAGGTTGTATCTGAACTTAATCCTTGCTGCTGTGAAATGTTTTGAATCTGGAAACCCTTGTTTGTCTTGCTAAAGTGTTTATCTAGTTGCAAGTGAAATTGTTTGTTAAGAATGCTAAACCTGCATAATGCTTGTTATCCATCACTTAGCTTGAAAATTGTTTTGTTTCCCATATGCTTAAATAAAAGAGTTTGGTTTGAATTGAAAAGTGAAATATCCAATGTTGCATAAGTATGAATGGAAGTTGGTGGTGGTATATGTGTTTGATTAAATGCATAACTCATGAAATAATTGTTGCATAATATCATTCTCATTCAATTGTGAGTTAGCTTGCTGTTACAAAGACTCTTATCAATAATGAAAAAGCCCTTGGTAACAAAAACAGAAAGAAAAGGGAAAGAAAAAGCCAAAATGGCAAGAAAAACAAAGAATAAAGGTTGGACACCAATAGCTTGAACCTTAGGACATATGCCTGTGGTGTTCTTGTACTAAGATCTGCTTGGATGAGTAAATTCTAAGGGGTATTTTAAAACCCGGTCACTTAGATCAACTGATTTGGGATGGCCAATTGAAAATCCACAATAAAGAGCAACTTAGATACAGAACATTTAGTTATCCAAAGAGATGCTGGGCATCAATTTTCTGGCGCACCAACTTTTCCTGCCCTGCCCTTAGCACGGGCAGGGCAGCATTCTGCGCACCAAACACACACCAGACCGCACCAAGGCCGCACCAACATGCACCAAATCCTGCCCTGCCCTCCACAAGGGCAGGGCAGCCTCCTGGGAGCAACTTCTCATGGGCCGAAAATTCAAATTAAAACCCCATTTTAATTCATTTCTTCACCAAATCAAAAGCCCATCCAAATCCCAAAATCCAAGAATAGAAAGTGTATAAATAGAAGCTAGTTTGATGTAATTAGGGACCTTTGGAAAACACTTTTGACTTACCTTTGGCTGAGCTTTTGAATTTTGCACTTTCTTTGAGCTTTGAATTTCTTGTAATTGTTCTTGAGAGACTTGACCGAGAGCTCAGAGGATTAAGGGAGAATTGACTGATCTCCTTCCTCATTCCTACTCGGGCAATTCTACTCTTCTGTTTCTGAGTTTTGGGTGTGTGAAATTGAGGAAATTCTGTCTCAATTCCCATCTAAAATCTCTTTAAATCCTTTTCTGCATAATTGAATTTGATTTCTGTTCTTCTATTGCTTCTTCTTTAATTTTCTGTCAATTGCTTTGTGAACTTGGATCTGGGAAGGCAAATAGAGATCTAGGCTCTGCTACCTAGTCTCTTGAGACCTGAGACCACAATTTACTTTTGGTTCTTCTGTGAACCTATTGCACTTTAATTTCATTTTCTATTGAATTTCAGTTTATTCCAATTCATCTTCTCCTTTATTAACTGTTGCAATTTACTTTCTCTTTGTTTAGATTCTGCAATCCCAGTCCTCAAACCCCTTTTACATTCAAGCAATTTACATTTCTTGCACTTTAAGTTTCTGCAATTTACATTTCTTGCACTTTAAGTTTCAGTCATTTAATTTCTTGTTCTTTAAGATTCAGTCTATTTTACTTTCCTGTTCTTTAATTTCCTGCAATTTCCCCTCTCCCTTTACATTTCAAGCAATTTATTTTCTGTTAAATACAACCCACTCAATCAAAACTTGATTCGCTTGACTAAATCACCCACTAAACTAAAATTGCTCAATCCTTCAATCCCTGTGGGATCGACCTCACTCATGTGAGTTATTATTACTTGATGCGACCCGGTACACTTGCCGGTGAGTTTTGTGTTGGATCGTTTTCCACACATCAAGTTTTTGGCGCTGTTGCCGGGGATTGAAATAGATTGACAATGATTAAGTGAAGTGGAGGTCTAGATTAAGCACTTTTTCTTTTCTGTTATTCTAATTTTTACTAACATACTAACTGTTTGAGAAATTGCCTCTATCAATTTTCAAAATCTTTTTCTTAATTTTATTTCATAATTTTCAAAAACTTTAGTAACAATTAATGTGATTGATTAAAAAATTTGATGTTTGTTACTTTCTTGTTAAGAAAGGTTCAATCTTTAAATTCTAGAATCATATCTTTTAGTTTCCTGTTAGTCAAGTAATCGATTTTAATTTTAAAAATCAAATCTTTTTCAAAGTTAATTTCAAAATCTTTTATAACTTTTTATCTTTCTAAAATTGATTTTCAAATCTTTTTCAACTAACTAATTGACTTTTGGTTTGTTTTTTATCTTTTTCAAAACCACCTAACTACTTTTCTCTCTCTAATTTTCGAAAATCCCTCACCCCTTTTTCAAAATTCTTTTTAATTAACTAATTGTTTCAAATTTTAATTTTAATTTAATTTCTTCTCTTAATTTTCGAATTTTAACTAATAATTAAAATAAAAACAAAAATATTTTTCTTCTCTTTTAGTTAATATTCGAATTCCCCCTCTCTCTCTCTCTCATCTTTTTCTATTTATTTATTCATTTGCTAACACTTCTATTCATCTTAAAATTCGAACCCCCTCTTCCTCTCAGTGTTCGAATCCTCCTCTTCTCCTTCTCCTATTCTTATCTTCTTCTACTCACATAAAGGAATCTCTATACTATGACATAGAAGATTCCATACTTTCTTTGTTTTCTTCTCTCTCATATGAGCAGGAACAAGGAAAAAAAGGCATTCTTGTTGAAGCTGATCCTGAACCTGAAAGGACCTTGAAGAGGAAGCTAAGAGCAGCTAAAGCACAACACTCTGAAGAGGACCCAACTGAAATTTTCGAACAGGAAAAAGATATGGCAGTCGAACCCAACAACAATGCAAGGAAAATGCTTGGTGACTTTACTGCACCAAATTCCAACTTACATGGAAGAAGCATCTCAATTCCTGCTATTGGAGCAAACAACTTTGAGCTAAAGTCTCAATTAGTTTCTCTAATGCAACAGAATTGCAAGTTTTATCGACCCTGAGTCGCTCAGGTATTACTTGACGACCGAGTGTACTTCCTGGTATAGCTGTACGAAAATGTGGGGATTCGTGCACCAGGCTGCTGTGTCACCGCGGGAGGAGGAGGGCTCGCCAAAAAGTTGCTATCTTTCTCCTGTTCTACCTCACCGTAGCGAAATCCTCTACCCCCTGTTTGTTGGAGCTACTACTATCCATCACTACCTTCTACCTTGCTTTTCCATGGGCTAATGCTGGATGATAATGGAGGGTGAAGCTACTGTGTTAATGGTACAGTCCATCCAGCCATTATTATCACAATCCTATCCCAGATTTCTTCTGATTTTGACAGTTTGAGGTAGGGGGCTTCATTTTAAAATCAAAAGTTTTGATTTAAGAATGCATATAAATCTTATTAAATAATTGCAAATATATTATAATAATTTAGAATGATTAATTGATGAGTTTGATTTGGATTGTGACTAAAATAGTGATTGATTTGAATGTAGTTATGTATGGTAGTTGATTGGATGATTTTTGTGATATAGCTTGTTATAACTATGAGGATAGTTTAATGGCTGGGCTAATTTTCTGAGTTGTGATTGATGGTGTTTTTGTGGAAAAACGAATTTCCAACACACAAATCCAACCGGCAAGTATACCGGGTCGCATCAGGTAGTAATAACTCACAAGAGTGAGGTCGATCCCACAGGGATTGATGGATCAAGCAACTTTAGTAGGTGATTAGTTTAGTCAAGCTAACATTGAAGTGGAATTGAGTGAAATGTAGCCAACAGAAAGTAAATAGCAAGGAAAATTTAAAGTGCAGAAAGTAAAGTAACTGAAACTTAAAGAACAAGAAAATAAAAGAGCTGAAACTTAAATTGCAAGAAAAGTAAATTGGCAGATTCTTAAATGACAAGAAATGTAAATTGCATCAAATGTAAAGGGGATTGGGTGCAGGAAATTTAAAGGAAAGCAATAAGCAGCACTTAGAATAATTGCAGAATAATTAAATTGCATGAAAAGTAAAAGGGATTGGGTGCTGGGAATTAAAACTTCAACAAGAAAATGTAAAGTGCAATCAAGCAAAGAAGTAAAAGATGAAGTAAGTGCAGCAGATTCAAACAAAAATGAAAAATTGCTTGAAGAACAAGACAGAAAGAAACTTAGCTCAATTGTAAAATCTAAAAGAGAATTTGAGGATCCAAGAAGAGCAATGAACTCAGGAAGCAAATCTGGATCTCAATTCTCCTTTGCTCAGTCAGAAAATATATTGCAGAAGAAAATGAGGTTTAAAAATTGCAGAGAAGATTAAAACCCAATCCTTAGATCAATTGAGAGGAAGAGTGGAAGATGATTCTCAGAATTTGAATCAATGGAGCTCTTCAACCTCAATTCAAGATCCAAAATAGAAAAGCTAAAGTTGCAGAAGAAGAAGATTTAAAACAGCAAATGAATTTTGAATTATGCAGTAAAAGAACAAGAGAGAATTCAAGGTGAGAATTGAAACAGAATTCCTTCAAATCTCCAATTCAAGTTAAGATGTAAAAGTGAGCTCTCTACTACTACTACTCCCTAATGGAGCAAGCCTTTCTTTCTAATCGAGCTCCCCTCCCCTTTTTACAAAGATGGAAATGATGCCTTATATAGGCTTTACAAAATAAAATGAAATTGAAATGAAAAACAAATTAAATGAAAATCCTAATTCTAGCTTGTTCTTGTGCCTTTGAGTGATGATGTGGGCTTAGCTTGCTTTGGATTTGAGGAGAAATGGGTTTGCATGGCCTTGATTCAATTTGGAGAGGAATTGAATTTAAATGAGATTTTGGTTGAATTTTGGCCCATGATGCTCCCAGGAGGCCGCCCTGCTCTTGTGGAGGGCAGAGCAGGGAAACTTTGTGTGGGTATCCAA
Source organism: Arachis hypogaea (assembly GCF_003086295.3). Classification (NCBI taxonomy): domain Eukaryota; kingdom Viridiplantae; phylum Streptophyta; class Magnoliopsida; order Fabales; family Fabaceae; genus Arachis; species Arachis hypogaea. Next base: position 38,571,884 of record NC_092041.1, read on the forward strand.
TTTGCGTGCCAAGGCTTGGAAGCATCAAGATGCTGCCCTGCCCTTGGGGAGGGCAGGGGAATGTTGCCTTGCATGTGTGTCTTGCGCGCTCAATTCCTTGAACCGTGTCATGATGCACTTGTGTGCGCCAAGGAGTAGCGCCTAAGCCTTTACTTCCTTGTAGGTCTTGTGTTCGAACCTTGGTGAAAGCATTTGGGGGAGCAATTTTCCTTGATTCTTCATGAAGAGAAACACGACATTGCCCTGCTCTCCAAGAGGGCAGAGCAGAATAATGAGCGCTACTTTGCTTTGGAGTGAGGCTCCAGCTTCGAACCTTGGTGGAAGCACTTTGGTTTATTTTCGCTTATTTTTGACCCTTAAAGATGCCTTTCACTCATGCCTCAATTGTATGCTAAATATGGATTTCTATATATCGTTGGAAAGCTCTGAATGTCAGCTTTCCAACGCAACTAAAAGTACATCAATTGGATGTCTGTAGCTCAAGTTATAGCCCTTTGAAGTAGGCATGGTCATGCTATAAAAGCCCAGATTTTAACTTAGCGAAAATTTGCTTCCAACCTCACTTTGCATCACGATATTGCCCTGCCCTTGGCAAGAGCAGGGCAATGTGCGTGCTGGTTGCTTCCTCCTTTAATTTGGTCATGGGCCACGCTTTTAAAAGCGTGGCCTAAGGCTCCAAAGTGTACCCCAACTTCAAAGTGTACCCCAAAGCTCTTTTTTTTCTCCTTTTTAGCTTATTTTGTGCTTCTTTGCTTCTTTTTCTTCTTATTTCCTACAAGATTTATAAAATTAAAAGATAAAGAAAATATATCATTTAAGCACAAAAGAATGCAATATTTAAGCACTAATCATCAATTTATTGTATGAAAAAGCATAGAAAAAAAGGTATATGATGACTTGTCAACAGTGATTTATTGATTATGACTGTGGCTGTGAATTGTGACTACTTTTGAGGTCATTATGATAATGATCAATGGTTTGATTATTTTATTAGATCTGGATGAATTGGACTGGTTGTGAATACGTTATGTTTATGCTTTGGTTAAAATGATGTATGAATTGAGAATTGCTTAGTGAACATTAATCTTGTTTGTTCGCAGTATATTGATTGTTGAATTGATTTCTGATAAGCTAAGTTTGAACTTGTAAATTGAAAAAAGATCATAGATCGACTGTTAAACTAATTTCATGAAATCTAATTTGTAAACTAATGCAGTAACTTTAAGAGTATAAAGATAATTTTGTAATAATAAAAAGTTATATGGAACCAAATTTTGGGTGAACATAAGAGTTGACTTTAGGAGAACTAGGATTTTATGAATAACATATTTTTGTAAGTGTGTTTTGATGTCAATGCTGCTAAAAGTTTGGTTAACCTGGATGGTAATATATTTAGGTATTTGGAAATAAAAATCTATTAGTCTTTTGGTTAAAAATAATTTATGAATTGATGAGATTGGGGTTTGATTATTAAATTAGTTTCTTAAAAAAATTGGTTTCTTGACTAAAGTAGTAATTTTGAGGGTTTACAAGTAATTTTATAATAACTAAGGAGATTAAGAAAATTTAAATGATTAATTGAGAACCTTTTGTTTGATAATTATTGAGAAAAGGTTGATGAATTGATGAAATTGAGGGAACCCTTAATGGGTTGTTAAGTCCATTTTTAGGGGAGTTCGGTGCATGAAATTGACTCCGTAATATTCGCACAGATAGACCGACAAGTGCACTGGGTCATCCAAGTAATACCTTAGGTTAGTGAGGGTCGATTCCACGGAGATTGCTGGTTTGAACAAGCAATGGATATCTTGTAGATCTTAGTCAGGCGGATAGAAAATATAGTTGTTGTGAAAAACGCATAATAACAGGATAAAGATAGAATTATTTAATTGGTGTGAAATCAATAATAATAGAACGGTTGAGGCTTCAGAGATGCTTCCCCTTTCTGGATTAACTCTTCTCATTGTCTACTTCAACTTCTGATGATTCATTCCATGGCAGGCTGTAAGTGACTAACGCCAGGTTAGTGGTCATTAATCTCCTTGATGCACTACTATTTTGTGGAACATCTTGTGCTTAATTTGGGTGGTTTTTATCTACTTTTCCCACATTTATTCAATGAAATAGCATGGTTTCATGATTATCTCCTAATTCGTGCTAAAGTGTGAAAACATGCTTTTTTGGCCCTTAATTGCTAATTTTGATTCACCTTTTGATTCCACTAGATGCCTTGATGTGTTTGTTAGTGAATTCAGATTGGAAATACTAGGAATGGATCAAGGGGAGTGGAGAACACATGGAAAAACAAGGATTTGGGATGCTGAGGTTGACGCGCACGTGTGGAAGGTGACGTCGCAAGGCGATGCGTACGCGTGACATACGCGTACGCATGGATGAGAAATGCCAAACGACGTGTACGCATGACCCATGCGTACGCGTCGGTGTTCGCACGTGACCTCATTAAAGTGAATACGCTGGGGGCGATTTTTCGGCTTCCCAGGCCCAATTCCAACTCACTTTTGATGCTAATTAAACCAAAGATTCAAGAGGAATCAACATATTTAGTCATAGTTTAGTTTAGATAATGCTTTAGTTAGTTTCTAGAGAGAGAAGCTCTCTCTTTTCTCTAGAATTAGGATTAAGTTTTGATCTAGATCTACTTCTTCTACTTCTTCTCTTTTGCGTTGATTTTCCTTTTTCTTCTTTAATTGTTCTCTTGTAGTTGTAACATTCTACTTCTCTTGTAATTTCTTTGTATTGTTAGTTGTAGTTTATGAATTCTTTTGTAGATCTACATTTCCTTTCAATGTCCTTTTAATCCTTGCTTTAGTTTTCTATTGTTGATCTCTTGTCTTGATTAGTTATAGTCCTTTTAATTCTTGCAATTTGTGATATTTACTTTTATTGCCTTCTATGTGTTTGTTGAAATGCTTTTCCTAGTTATAAGTTAGGTTTTTCTCCTCTTGGCTTTGGTAGAGTAATTAGTGACTCTTGAGTTATCTAATGCTTTTGTTGATTGATAATTGAAAGTTGCTAATTGATTTGAATTCCACTAACTCTAGTCTTTTCTTAGGAGTTGACTAGGACTTGAGGAATTAAATTAATTCATCCACTTGATTTTTCTTCATAGTTAGAGGTTGACTAAGTGAGAGCAATGGACAATTCATGTCACAATTGTGGAGGATAATAAGGATAGGACTTCTAGTTCTCATACCTTGTGAAGAGTCTTTTTTACATTTGAGTTCGTTTACTTTCTTGTCATTTACTATTCATGTTTCTCACTTAAAACCCCAAAATATACATCTCCTAACCAATAGCAAGAACATTTCCCTGCAATTCCTTTGAGAGACGACCCGAGGTTTGAATACTTCGGTTTATATTTTTAGGGGTTTGTTAATTGTGACAACCAAATTTTTGTATGAAAGGATTTTAGTTAGTTTAGAAACTATACTTGCAATGAGAATTTATTTTTGAATTCTTTACCAACCAAAAATCCGTTCATCAAAATGGCGCCGTCGCTGGGGAATTGCAAATGTGCGCTTGTTATTGGTTATTGTATATATGTGAATATTGTGAATATGTTTGCCTTTTGTTTCTTTGTTGGTTTTTGCTTTTCTTAGGGTTTGGTTTTCTTTGTTTCTTATTTGATTTTGTTTTCATTTTCTCTTGCTATTATGAATTCTCACTTTGGCTATGAGTTTGGTTACAATTATGTTGTAGGAAACGGAGATTACAATGAGAATATGCATCAAGGATGGGACAATCAAAGGTGGGATGAGCCATATACATATGATCGATCCTCTTGGAAACAACCTCCACCAATGAACTATGAACAAGAGCCATTCTATGATGCATATCAATCAAATGGCTATGGTGAATCTTCTTGTGACTATCAAGAACCACCACCATATGCCTATGAGCCATATCCTCAACATAGCCATCAACCATACTCACAAGCCCTTTTTTACCAAACACCTCCATATGATCCTAATCCATATCCATCACACCCACCACCTTTTGAGCCATATGAACCATATATGGAACCACCACAACATCAATACTCCCAAGAACCACACAATTCATATACAACACCTCCATATTTTGACCAAGAAAAACCACCTTCCCATTATGAACCCTTTTTCCAAAATAATTTACCCTCCTATTCACCCTAAGCCGCAATGGATGACTCTCTCACCTTGCTACTTCAAGGGAAAAAAAAATGCAAAAGGAGACACTAGAATTTGTGGCTACCTTAACCGAGGTAGTAAACCGATTAACTTCCCATTGTTTGAGCACTCAAGGAACTCCCATGGCTACATGTGGAGAAACAATTGAAGAGCATAGCATGAAGGAGAGATTAGAGAATCCGATGAAGAATGAGGAGTTTGATTTTGTGTTAGAACAATTGGAGGAACCTATGATTATTGAAGAAAAGAAAGAAGTGGTGGAAGATCTAGGAGATGCAGAATCTCCATGGGAACCTAGTATCATAGAAAATTCGTCCAAGAAGATTGAATTTGATGTTGAGGAGGAGAGTGCACAACCTCCAAAGTAATTGTTGAATGAAGACTTGGAAGGAATGAAGCAAGAGGTGAGTTCCCATGGCAATGCAGATCATGCATCAAACCTTCTTGGTGGTGAATCCTTTGAACTTGAAGAACCTTCTCCCGGTGAATTAGAAAGCAATATGGAGGTAGATTTCTCTCATCCTCCCATTTATGATTTGAGTGATGGAGAAGAGTTAGATGAAATTGATAAACAAAGGATTGAAAGTGAAGAAGTTTGTGAGGAGGTGGACGTGGTCAAGGAAGAAAACATAAGGGAGTAGAGCTTGCAAGGACATTGGAAATACCTCTCCCCAAGCCATCACCATCCATTCTTTCATTCAAGTGGGTAAATTCCTTATACTTAAGCTTCATTATTCCCCTTGAATATGGTTTTCTTGAAATGGATGGTCAACTTAGACATCTTTGTGGCTTTTAGAGCAAAAAGGAGAAGGTTAGTGGTTAGCATTGTAAGTCAAAGTCTATGATAGTCACATTGATAGTCACATGCTTAAGACTTAAAAGCAAAGGTTGGTGTAGAACTAGAGTGCATGGGTCTAGGAAGATGTTTGGCCTCTTAAATGAGAATTCCAAGATTATGCCACCTGGATGGATTAATGGTGATCAACTTGAAGACAGGTGTAGAAATAAGATTTGGGATCCGGAAATACATGTGGATCAATTTTGGGAGCCCTTAGCTTGTGAAGAACTCCATGAAAGCTTGGAGACATTGATTTTGAAGAATGGAGCTTATTGGAGACTCAAGCATTGGTGAATGTTCCAAGATGAATTCAAGCAAAAGCCACCTTGAGAGGAGCTCCCCAAAAGTCCAACTTAAGGACAATAAACAAAAGTGCTAGGTGGGAGACACCCTATCATGGTAACATCTTTTCATTTTCTCTTTTGTAAATATTGGTAATTAGTTAATTTCATATTTTGGTTGGTTTGTTGAGTTTAATTGGTAGTTTAGTATGTTGAATAAGGTTTTATGGTGTTTTAGTAGCTGTTTGGAGGTTTGAAATGCTTGGTTTGGTGCAAAAACATGGAAAAATTTTGAAAAATAGAGCACCAACCCACACGTATGCGTCATCCACACGTATGCGTGGATCCAAGTTTTTTGACCATCCACGTGCACACGTGGCCCACGCATACTCGTGGATCCAGAAGTTTCACCTCCCAGCCAAAAACCAAAGAGTTGTGCCTAAAGTGTGCCAGACTTGTGCCTGAGGCACAAGTCAACCTCATGCGTACGCGTCGCTCTCTGATTTACCATGCACGTGTACGCGTGACCAACGCGTACGCGTCGCTTCCATTTCGGCTCACCACGCGCAAACGTCCCTGCACGCATACGCGTGGATAGCCTTTCTTCATCACACTTCTTTTCCTCTCTTTTCTCCATTTTTTTCCTTCTTCTTTCTTCTTCCCTTCTCCTACCCCTCATCAAACACTTCCAAACACCATATATAACCATTCCTTTTAGTTAGTTAATTAGCTAGTCATTTAGTTAGTTTGATTTTTGGTTAATTTTTGTTTTTCATTACAAGTATTGGATTATTGATATTTTTTACTGTTTATCGCTGCTTAGTACTCAATGATAGTTCTAAGCTCATACATAATATATATATATATATATATATATATATATATATATATATATATATATATATATATAGAGAGAGAGAGAGAGAAAGGATAGTATAATCTAGAAGCCCGATGAAGGATATAGCTCAAAACAAGATTTGAAAAGCGCAAAACATACTAACGAAGCTACTAGCTTAAGGCACAAGAAATAGATTTAAGATAATAAAAGATAAATATATAATATCATAAGAAACTAGCCACGACTGACGGAGTTTAAGCCGGCTAGTCATATACAACCCATATATGAATCCAAACAGTAAAAAAATTAGCTTATACAAGTTTTTTTCTCTCTAAGTCAAGCCTTTTGGAAAAGCAAAATACAAAAGTGGGAGACATATATAAAATAAATCAAAAGACTCAAAAGACATATCCGGATCCTCTACTTCTGTCACCAACCAGACAACTCACCGAGGTGGGTTTCGACCTACATCTGAAAAACACAACAGAGATATGGTATGAGAACCGGAGGTTCTCAATATCGTAACAGTGCCCAGTGATGTAGGATATAAGACCACGGGATGCCAAAGACAATCCTAGACTCCATATCTATCACAAGAATTCAAGCTTAAAGCATTCTAGATAATAAGCATAATATGTAAAACCTTAACAAAACTTAAAACCTTAGTATATCAAAAGGGTAATCTATTCTTAAGGGATTTTCTACTCTAACCAAACACTGCTATCCTACAACCTTCACCAACCTATCCTCCATGTGAACCCCTCGCCATCGCCTACCTAACTTCTTCAAAACCAGACAAACACAGGTAATACAAGCAAGGAAAACACAGGTAATATTCAAGTATGTAGCAAGTAATTCAAGAAGCAAGAAGGCATATTATACAAGTAGGCAAACTCAAGTAGTCAAAGCAGGCAAACATATATAAGATGAATATGATGAATGTCCGTCCTATTGGCTGTGATATCACATGTCGGTTATTGGGCCAAACCCGACAGCAAATCCGGTCGACAACTCCCGGACTAGCCTCTCTGTTGCGTATAAGGAGGAAAATTCTGAGGGAGAGTACCCTACTACCTTCTCCTTTCAAAGGGGAATATTCCGGGGGAGCGTGCCCTACCACCTTCCTCTGGTTGTCACATGATTCTGTGGGTTAGTACCCTACCAGCTTGCAATCAGAGAGAAACCCATGCTCAGGAAGAAAAATTCCAAGGGAGAGTGCCCTACCACCTTCTCCTTTCAGAGAAAAATATTCCGAGGGATGCGTGCCCTACCACCTTCCTCTAGAGCAATCAAAATGAGTGAGAAGCTCAACGTCAAGCCTCAATCCGAACATAAGCTGGATACTGCCACAGCCCCTACGACGGATCGCAACGCATATTATAATTACGAAATCAAACTCAGAGGCTACTCCTCATAGCACACTTCCACTCACTCTCATTTTATCAACCATACTCATCCATTTCCAAATCTTTAACTCATCACAACCATCACTTATTCATGACTTCCTATTCCAAGACTTGCTAGTTTGTTACTTTCTCAATTTCATCCACCATTCTTCTTTCGCACTACACCCAACTCATCCTCGGTACACCAGAAACCTAAACCTCCGTTATTGGTGCATGAAATTGTGATCATCAATGGCGCCATCAACATCATACGCTCAATTGCAATCTCAACTCTTTATCACAACTTCGCACAACTAACCAGCAAGTGCACTGGGTCGTCCAAGTAATAAACCTTACGCGAGTAAGGGTCGATCCCACGGAGATTGTTGGTATGAAGCAAGCTATAGTCATCTTGTAAATCTCAGTCATGCGTATTCAAATGGTTATGGAGGATTGATAATTAAAAGATGAATAAAACCTAAAATAAAGATAGAGATACTTATGTAATTCATTAGTGAGAACTTCAGATAAGCGTATGGAGATGCTTTGTCCCTTCCGTCTCTCTGCTTTCCTACTGTCTTCATCCAATCCTTCTTACTCCTTTCCATGGCAAGCTATATGTTGGGCATCACCGTTGTCAATGGCTACAGTCCCGTCCTCTCAGTGAAAATGTTCAACGCACTCTGTCACAGCACGGCTATTCATCTGTCGGTTCTCGATCATGTCGGAATAAAATCCAGTGATTCTTTTGCGTCTGTCACTAACGCCCCACAATCGCGAGTTTGAAGCTCGTCACAGTCATTCAATCATTGAATCCTACTCAGAATACCACAGACAAGGTTTAGACCTTCCGGATTCTCTTGAATGCCGCCATCAATTCTAGCTTATACCACGAAGATTCTGATTAAGGAATCCAATAGATAAACAGTCAAGCCTTGTTTGCTTGTAGAGCGGAAGTAGTTGTCAGGCACGCGTTCATAAGTGAGAATGATGATGAGCGTCACATAATCATCAAATTCATCATGTTCTTGAGTGCGAATGAATATCTTGGAATAAGAATAAGCTGAATTGAATAGAAGAACAGTAGTAATTGCATTAATACTCGAGGTACAGCAGAGCTCCACACCTTAATCTATGGTGTGTAGAAACTCCACCGTCGAAAATACATAAGAACAAGGTCTAGGCATGGCCGAGAGGCCAGCCCCCAATGATCTAAGAACTAGTCGTCCAAAGATGATCCTAAGATTTCAAGTGATCAAAAGATGAAAATACAATAGTAAAAGGTCCTATTTGTAGATAACTAGTAGCTTAGGGTTTACAAAGATGAGTAAATTACATAAAAATCCACTTCCGGGCCCACTTGGTGTGTGCTTGGGCTGAGCATGGAGACTTTCATGTGTAGACACTTTTCTTGGAGTTAAACGCCAGCTTTTGTGCCAGTTTGGGCGTTTAACTCCCATTCTTGTGCCAGTTCTGGCGTTAAACGCCAGAATTCTTGAGCTGAATTGGAACGCCTGTTTGGGCCATCAAATCTCGGGTAAAGTATGGGCTATTATATATTTCTGGAAAGCCCAGGATGTCTACTTTCCAACGCAATTGAGAGCGTGCCAATTGGGCTTCTATAGCTCGAGAATATCCAGTTCGAGTGCAGGGAGGTCAGAATCCAACAGCATCTGCAGTCCTTTTCAGCCTTTGAATCAAATTTTTGCTCAGGTCCCTCAATTTCAGCCAGAAAATACCTGAAATCACAGAAAAACACACAAGCTCATAGTAAAGTCTAGAAAAGTGAATTTTAACTAAAAAATAATAAAAATATAATAAAAACTAACTAAAACATACTAAAAATAATGTCAAAAAGCGTATAAATTATCCGCTCATCACAACACCAAACTTAAATTGTTGCTTGTCCCCAAGCAAGTGAAAATCAAATAAGATAAAGAGAAGAGAATATACAATGAATTCCAAAAACATCTATGAAGATCAGTATTAATTAGATGAGCGGGGCTTTTAGCTTTTTGCCTCTGAACAGTTTTGGCATCTCACTCTATCCTTTGAAATTCAGAATGATTGGCTTCTATAGGAACTCAGAATCCAGATAGTGTTATTGATTCTCCTAGTTAAGTATGATGATTCTTGAATACAGCTACTTTATGAGTCTTGGCCGTGGCCCAAAGCACTCTGTCTTCCAGTATTACCACCGGATACATACATGCCACAGACACATAACTGGGTGAGCCTTTTCAGATTGTGACTCAGCTTTGCTAGAGTCCCCAATTAGAGGTGTCCAAGGTTTCTTAAGCACACTCTTTTGCTTTGGATCACGACTTTATTTTTACCCTTGCCTTTTTCTCTCTCTTTTTTTTTGTATTCACTGCTTTTTCTTGCTTCAAGAATCATTTTTGTGATTTTTCAGATCCTCAGTAACATGTCTCCTTTTTTCATCATTCTTTCAAGAGCCAACATTTATGAACAACAAATTCAAAAGACATATGCACTGTTCAAGCATACATTCAGAAGTCAAAGTGTTGCTACCACATAAAAATAATTAATCTGTTATAAATTTCAAAATTCATGTAATTCTTCTCTTTTTTAATTAAGAACATTTTTCATTTAAGAAAGGTGATGGATTCATAGGAAATTCATAACTTTAAGGCATAGACACTAAGACACTAATGATCATAAGACACAAACATAGATAAACATAAGCATGAAAATTCGAAAAACAGAAAAATAAAGAACAAGGAAGTTAAAGAACGGGTCCACCTTAGTGATGGCGGCTTGTTCTTCCTCTTGAAGATCTTATGGAGTGCTTGAGCTCCTCAATGTCTCTTCCTTGCCTTTGTTGCTCCTCTCTCATGATTCTTTGATCTTCTCTAATTTCATGGAGGAGGATGGAATGTTCTTGGTGCTCCACCCTTAGTTGTCCTATGTTGGAATTCAATTCTCCTAGGGAGGTGTTGATTTGATCCCAGTAGTTTTGTGGAGGAAACTGCATCCCTTGAGGCATCTCAGGGATTTCATGATGAGTGGGATCTCTTATTTGTTCCATCCTCTTCTTAGTGATGGGCTTGTCCTCATCAATGAGGATGATTCCCTCTATGTTAATTCCAACTGAATAACAGAGGTGACAAATGAGATGAGGGAAGGTTAACCTTGCCAAGGTAGAGGACTTGTCCGCCACCTTATAAAGTTCTTGGGCTATAACCTCATGAACTTCTACTTCCTCTCCAATCATGATGCTATGAATCATGATAGCCCGGTCCATAGTAACTTCGGACCGGTTGCTAGTGGGAATGATTGAGCGTTGGATAAACTCCAACCATCCCCTAGCCATGGGTTTGAGGTCATGCCTTCTCAGTTGAACCGGCTTTCCTCTTGAATCTCTCTTCCATTGAGCGCCCTCTTCACAAATGTCTATGAGGACTTGGTCCAACCTTTGATCAAAGTTGACCCTTCTAGTGTAAGGGTGTTCATCTCCTTGCATCATGGGCAAGTTGAATGCCAACCTTACATTTTCCGGACTAAAATCTAAGCATTTCCCCCGAACCATTGTAAGCCAATTCTTTGGGTCCGGGTTCACACTTTGATCATGGTTCTTGGTGATCCATGCATTGGCATAAAACTCTTGAACCATTAAGATTCCGACTTGTTGAATGGGGTTGGTAAGAACTTCCCAACCTCTTCTTTGGATCTCATGTCGGATCTCTGGATATTCACTCTTTTTGAGTTTGAAAGGGACCTCGGGGATCACCTTCTTCATGGCCACAACTTCATAGAAGTGGTCTTGATGCACCCTTGAGATGAATCTCTCCATCTCCCATGACTCGGAGGTGGAAGCTTTTGCGTTCCCTTTCCTCTTTCTAGAGGTTTCTCCGGCCTTAGGTGCCATAAATGGTTATGGAAAAACAAAAAGCAATGCTTTTACCAAACCAAACTTAGAAGTTTTGCTCATCCTCGAGCAAAAGAAGAAAGAAGAGAGTAGAAGAAGAAGAAACAGAGGAGATGGAGGGGGCTTTGTAGTTCGGCCAAGGGGGAGAAGTAGTGTTTAGGTTGTGTGAAAATGAAGGAGTGAAGAAGGGTTTATATAGGGGTGGAGAGAGAGGTAGGTTTCGGCCATTATGGGTGGGTTTGGGAGGGAAAGTGGTTTGAATTTGAATGGTGAGGTAGGTGGGGTTTTATGAAGGATGGATGTGAGTGGTGAAGAGGATGGTAGGATTTGATAGGTGATGGGTTTTTGGGGAAGAGGTGTTGAGGTGATTGGTGAATGGGTGAAGAAGAGAGAGAGTGGTGGGGTAGGCGGGGATCCTGTGGGGTCCACAGATCTTGAGGTGTCAAGGATAATTCATCCCTGCACCAAGTGACGAGCAAAAATGCTCCTTCTACCAATCCTGGCATTAAACGCCGGGCTGGTGCCCATTTCTGGCGTTTAACGCCAGCTTCTTGCCCATTCCTGGCGTTAAACGCCAGTCTGGTGCTCCTTTATGGCGTTAAACGCCCAGAATGGTGCCAGACTGGGCGTTAAATGCCCATTTGCTGTCTTCACTGGCAAAGGAGGTTCGTTCTCCCAAGTCTCATTACCAAATAACTTGTCATTTAGCTTCATGATTGCTCCAAGGTGATGCCAAGGCATCTTAGGCTAGTTTCACTAGCATTTTTCTGTTAGTTTTAGTTGTTTTATGCATTTTCTTGAGCTTAAAGTAACCAAGAATGGTTAAATAAACAACAAAGCAATGAACCATCCAAACAGTATGATTTTGATGCAAATTCGATGAGTTTTTAGTTATATTACTTGAATGCTATGCATGGAAGAATTCTCATGAAATTTTGCAAGACTTTGATGCAGTTGTTTGGATGATTTCAGGGAAGAAGAGGCTAGGCAAGGAAGCAACAAAATCAATAAAGGAAGCTTGAATATCACATGTGGAGTTTAAGTTCCAGTTTAAGCTTAAACTAGAACTTAAACTACCAAGCCATATAATGCTGGGAAGTGGCGTTTAAGCTCCAGTTTAAGCTTAAACTGGAGCTTAAACGCCAAAATCATGAAGGCTGAGAAGAGCTGAAACTGGCGTTTAACCTCCAGTTTAACCTTAAACTGGAAGTTAAACGCCAGAAATGAGAAATGCACCAGGGAGCATTCCCACGTTTAAGCTCCAGTTTAACCTTAAACTGGAGCTTAAACGTGTTCGACTATTTTTCTACTCCAGGGTTTGCTTTCTCATTTCCACGTTTAAGCTCCAGTTTAAGGTTAAACTGGAGCTTAAACGTGTTCGACATTTCACCCTCCAGGAAGCATTTCCACGTTTAAGCTCCAGTTTAACCTTAAACTGGAGCTTAAACGTGTTCAACCCAATTTCTCCTCCAGGGTTGCTTTCTTCATTTCCACGTTTAAGCTTCAGTTTAACCTTAAACTGAAGCTTAAACGTGTTTGACATTCCACACTCCGTGTTTGCTTTCTTCCATTTCCACGTTTAAGCTTCAGTTTAACCTTAAACTGAAGCTTAAACTGCAACTTAAACGCCACTTTTTGAAAGGGTTTCTGGGCCAAAGATATCGCAGTTTAAGTTAGCATTTGAGCACAAACATTGACTTAAACATAATCTGGTATGAAACCCAATTGAATATCATGGTTTATGGGATTGGGCCTGAAGAATTGATGAGTCTGGAATTTCAATTTGTTGAGTCATGTGTCATTACTTGTTTATCACTAAGTTTGCTCAATGAATGTTACAGAATTGGATCAGCAGCCTCATCAGGATTATGGATCATAAACCCAAAGCAAAAGGAAATCAAGGAAAGGCCTCAAAGCCCAAGAAACACAACAGAAGCTCAATTTAGAAAGTGTATAAATAGGATAGAATTTAAGTTAGAAAGGACTTTTACTTTTGATCATTTTTTTTGCTAGTTTGGATACTTTTTGTAATTGAATTCAGAGCTATGACTCACTAAACCCCTTTCATTGGGTTAGGGAGCTCTATTGTAATTCAATGAATCAATACTAGTTTTTATCTTCTTCTTCAACCTTTTCTCTTGAATTTTGTTAGAAAGCTTCTCGATCTAATTCCATTGGTTAGTTGTCTTGGGAAAGAAACTATCCATAATTGGAATCCTTCGAAACCTTGGGAAAGGAATGGAGGATTCATGCTAGAGAAGCTTTCTCACAGTGAATTGGATTGGGGTTTGGATGGATATTGTGACATGTAATCCTACCAAATTGTGGTTCATGAAACTGTGTGGTATAATCAGTGATCGAGCATCATCTCTTCTTATGAACATTTAAACCAAGGGATTGGGAATTTGTTTGTTTTTAGAGAGAATTGGTGAGCCAAGGGATTGGGATCCAATCATATAAGATTGCCAAGCAAAATTCAATGAATGCATTGGTTGAGGAAGGGATAAAAATGTTTTGATTCGGAGATCTCAATATCTCCTAAAACCCAATGAATTCCCCATTTCTGATCTACCACTTTCTCTTTATATTCTGCAATTAAATTCATGCAATCACCCCCATCCCTTTTTAGTTTCAGCAATTTAGCTTCTCGCTCTTTAATTCATGCAATTTAACATTCCGCAATTCTCATCTAAATCTTGATTCCGCTCAACTAGAACACACTTCTAATCCGAATTGCTCATTCAACCAATCCTTGTGGGATTCGACCTCACTCTATTGTGAGTTTTTACTTGACGATAACCGGTGCACTTGCCGGAAGGAATTTTCGCCGATCGTGCAATTTCCTAAAATCGTAGTTATCAAGTTTATGGCGCCGTTGCCGGGGATTGGTTTTCGATTGACAATTCTCAAATTGGAAGTTAACTAGATTGAGCATTTTTCTTGTTTTGTTAATTCAGTTCAAGTTACTTGTTGAATTTTAATTTCTGCACTCTGTTACTTGCTTTCTTTCTTTATGCCTTTAAATTCAAGCAACTAACTCACTGACCCACTAACTATTTGAATTAATTCCTCAACTGCTCTAACCATACTCTTCCATTAACCAAGAGTATTTCACTTGTTTGTTGCCTGTGCTGTATTCTTGTATGACAGGTAGGAGAGGAGAGACATCAACTCCTCCATATACCGAACCAGAGAGGACCCTTCATAAACTTAGAAGGGAAGCAAGAAAGAAGAGAGTACTGGGAGAAGAAGAATCTGAAGGAGAATCTGAGGACAATTTTGAGGAAGCTCTAGATCTCAACATGGATAGAGAAGTTCACAACCATGAGAGAGCTGAGGGAAACAATGCCATTCCCGAGAGGAGGGTTCTTGGTTCATACATAAACCCAACCTCTGGGAATTGTGGTAGCAGCATTCAGAAACCACCCATTCAGGCCAACAATTTTGAACTCAAACCACAGCTAATATCACTGGTGGAGGATCATTGTTCATTTGGTGGGAGTGCTAATGAAGATCCAAACTAACATCTCACAAAATTCCTGAGAATTTGCGACACTGTGAAGTCCAATGGAGTTCAGGAAGATGCCTACAAACTGCTCTTGTTCCCATTTTCACTTAGGGACAAGGCAGCTAAGTGGCTGGAATCATTTCCAAGGGGGAGCCTAACAACCTGGGATGAGGTGGAAAGCAAGTTTTTGGCACGTTTCTACCCCCCACAAAAGGTCAATAGGCTTCGATCTGAGGTTCAGACTTTTAGACAACAAGAGGGTGAAACTCTCTACGAGGCATGGGAGAGATTCAAGGATTTGACAAGGAAATGCCCACCAGACATGTTCCATGACTGGGTGCAATTGCATATTTTCTATGATGGACTTTCTTATGAATCAAGGAAGGCTGTAGACCATTCATCAGGAGGTTCATTGAACAGGAAAAAGACTGTGGAAGAAGCCATTGAAGTGATTGAGACAGTGGCTGAGAATGAGTACTACTATGCTTCAGAGAGACACAACACTAAGGGAGTCATGGAGCTGAACCATGTTGATACAATTTTAGCCCAAAACAAGGTGTTTGCCAAGCAACTAGCAGAGCTCACCAGGAACTTAAAAAACAAATCAAGTGGCTGCAATACACACACAAGATCAAGAGGAAGTAAGCACTGAAGGAGGTGATTGGGAAGAGGCCAACTATGTGAGAAATCAACAAAGGCAACCATATGATCCACATTCCAATACTTACAACCCAGGCTGGAAAAACCACCCAAACTTTGGGTGGGGAAACCAGCAAACCCAACCACAAAACCACAAACCTTACAACCTCAACCAACATAACAATTCCACATACCAAAACTCCAACCAAAGATCATACCAAGCCACACAAAACACTTACTCCCAACCACCATATCATGGCCAAAATAATCAACCTGCCCAACCTAATCCGAACCAACAATTTCAAGATCAATTAAACAGGATAGAAGGAATGCTTGCAAACATGGGTCAGGACATAAGTGAGTTGAAAAGCTTTAGGGATGATGTGAGATCTACCTTAAGGAACCATGGTGAAAAACTCAAGAGGATGGAGTCTCGAGTAGGAGAGCTATCTCAACAGGCCCCTAAGTCAACTGCAGTGTTCCCTAGTGACACAGAAAAGAATCCTAAAGGGGAACAAAAGGGAGTGAGATGGGAAGAATGCAAGGCCATCACCATATTGAAGGAAGTCTCAGAAGAAGAAGGAATCAGACCCTCAGAACAGGAGCCAAAAATCTTGAAGGAAGGTGTGGAAGAAGCTAAGCAGGAAAGTGAAACTGAGCAAGCCAAGGAACTGCAAAATAAAGGCATGCTGGAAACATACCAACCAAAAGCACCATTTCCTCAGAGGTTAGGAGGAGGTGAAAAAGGGAAAACATATTCAAGGTTTTTAGAGACATTTAAGTCTCTCCATATCAATATTCCCTTTCTTGAGATTCTCCAGCAGATGCCTACACATATTAAGTATTTGAAGGAATTGCTGAGCAAGAAAAGAGTTTTGAAGGGAGGACAAACTGTAATAATGAACAAAGAATGTAGTGCCCTCATCAAGAAGGACATAGTCTCTAAGAAAACAGACCCAGGAAGTTTTCATATCCCCTGCATCATAGGGGAAACAAAAATTGACAGAGGATTCTGTGATCTAGGAGCTAGCATAAATGTGATGCCTCTGACTCTTATGAAGAGGCTACAACTGAATGAGGTGAGATCCACTGATATAATCATACAACTGGCTGACAAAACTCAGAAGCAAGCTGAAGGGGTAGTTGAGAATGTGCTGGTGAAAGTGGGAAATTATTTCTTCCCCACAAACTTTGTCATTTTGGACATGGAGGAAAGCTACCTACACCCTATCATTCTGGGAAGGCCATTTCTAGCCACTGCTAGAGCGCTCATAGATGTAGAACAAGGAGAGCTAATTTTGAGAATACATGATGAACAGCTCATTTTTCATGTTTTCAAACCTGCATCTGAGCCTGAACCAGAACCTAAAAAGCCTAAGGATGATAGTAGCCATCTGTGTTTGGAGGAAAGCAATCCAGCAGCTGAAACTCTGAAACAGTCCTTGGAAGGCAAACAAGAATTGCAAGAGTTAAAGCCACAAGAATCAATAGAAATAGATCAGAAGGATCCTCCTGGCATAAGGGTCAATGAAGAAATCCTCAAGAGAGAGGGAAGAATTGTAAAGAAATTGCCAAGAGGGTGGAGAAACAAGAAAATTCCCACTGAAGGTTTCTCTCCGGGAGATAAAGTGATATCAAGTCATTATCTGCCAATCCCACCTGGCCTCAAAACCATTCCTTCCCAGCTCCCTCAAGTGTTCACAATCAGGAAAGTTCTTTCTATGGAACATTTGGAAATCATGAAGGAATCAAATGGGGACGTCTTCATAGTGAGAGGAGAGGACATCAAGCACTACAATCCACCCTAACAAGGGACAACCGTCAAGCTAATGACGTTAAAGAAGCGCTTGTTGGGAGGCAACCCAACCTGAGGTAATACTCCTTTGCTATTTCTTTTATTTGTTTCAATAAAAAGGTGAAGTAGTTTCTGTGCATTGCAAAGAATTAAGTTTGGTGTTTCACACCAAACAATGAATTCGTGGATCAATAATTCAAAGGGGAATGTGTGACTCTAAGTTTGGTGTTCCACCATACAGATCAACTGAACACAATAACCTTTGAATTATATGAAAGGAACAACCATTCTAAGTAATCACAGAAATGCTTAAAATCCTTAGCAGCAACTTCATTCCAAGGAGAATTCAAGGATTCAAAGAGCAGAGGAGTGAGTAGGAGACTAAGTTTGGTGTTCACACACCAATTTGAGACTCAGACACTTGCCCATACATAGTTGAGCTAACCACTCAAGTGCTTGAGAAGCAAGCAACTTCATCACTCTTTGCAGGAAAGGAAACAAGGATCTTAGAAAGAACATGAAGCAACAACTAGGAGAAGAAGGAGAAATCAAATTGTTTCCTGGCAACAAAGAGAAAACAAGAAATTTCACAAGGTGGTGTTGTTCCTTGACCATTCTTTAAAAGGCAAACAAAAGCATGCTTGTTCTAGTTTAAACTGTAATTGTTGAATCTTTCTGGAATGTGAAGTTTTTAGTATGAGTGTTGGTTTACTGCTTTGAATAAAGTGAATGCCTAGATGTTTGGATATAACTTCACCTTCTTAAACAAATGCTTGCCATGCTTGTTCTGTTTCCAAAAATAAAAGAAAAGTTTGAACAAAAGTAACTTGGCTCAATTAGTGACAAATCAAGTAGAATTAAGTGGTGGTATGCATGCTTGATTGTTTAGTCAGATCACTGGAAATTGAGTGTAGAATTATCATTTTTGTGTAGAAGTTTGAATACTGTCTATGGATCTTGATGAATAAATGTCTTTGGCCATGAAAAAGAAAGAAAAAGAAGAAGAAAAAGCCACTGAAAAAGGGCAATCAAAAAGCAAAAAAATTGAGAAAATAAGCTAGGCACCAATGGTTTGAACTTCTGAGACAAATGCCTGTGGTGTTTATGTATTAAGGATATGCTTGGATGAATAGGTTCTGAGGAGTGTTTCAACACTTGGTAACTTGGGTTAACTAACCCGGGATTATCAACCAAAAGTCCATTATCAAGAGCAACCTAAATACAAAACATTTAGTCACACAAAGAGGTGCTGGGCACCAATGTCTCAAGAAGAAATGTGAACTAAAATGCCTGTAGTGGATATGTGTAGTGCACTGATAAGAAAAAGAAAATGCCAAAGGCTTGTGCAACACATGACACTGAAGCAAACAAGGAGCAAAGGAGCTCTAAGAAAAAGAAAAACAAAGAAGGGAAAAGTGCCAAGGACATAAGAATAACAAGAGGCCATAGCAGTGTTTGATGGATGCAATGAAAAAGTGATAATCTTACCTGATAAGAATGAAAAAGTGATGCTGCAACTTTCTGCATAAAAACCCTTCTGATGAACTTCAAATGCTTGCTAATATAGCCAATGTAATTGCTTTCTGTTTCATACTTTCTTCTCAAATAACTCAGGACTTGCTTAGGGACAAGCAAGTATTAAGTTTGGTGTTGTGATGCCAAGGCATCTTAGGCTAGTTTCACTAGCATTTTTCTGTTAGTTTTAGTTGTTTTATGCATTTTCTTGAGCTTAAAGTAACCAAGAATGGTTAAATAAACAACAAAGCAATGAACCATCCAAACAGTATGATTTTGATGCAAATTCCATGAGTTTTTAGTTATATTACTTGAATGCTATGCATGGAAGAATTCTCATGAAATTTTGCAAGACTTTGATGCAGTTGTTTGGATGATTTCAGGGAAGAAGAGTCTAGGCAAGGAAGCAACAAAATCAATAAAGGAAGCTTGAATATCACATGTGGAGTTTAAGTTCCAGTTTAAGCTTAAACTAGAACTTAAACTACCAAGCCATATAATGCTGGGAAGTGGCGTTTAAGCTCTAGTTTAAGCTTAAACTGGAGCTTAAACGCCAAAATCATGAAGGCTGAGAAGAGCTGAAACTGGCGTTTAACCTCCAATTTAACCTTAAACTGGAAGTTAAACGCCAGAAATGAGAAATGCACCAGGGAGCATTCCCACGTTTAAGCTCCAGTTTAACCTTAAACTGGAGCTTAAACGTGTTCGACTATTTTTCTACTCCAGGGTTTGCTTTCTCATTTCCACGTTTAAGCTCCAGTTTAAGGTTAAACTGGAGCTTAAACGTGTTCGACATTTCACCCTCTAGGAAGCATTTCCACGTTTAAGCTCCAGTTTAACCTTAAACTGGAGCTTAAACGTGTTCGACCCAATTTCTCCTCCAGGGTTGCTTTCTTCATTTCCACGTTTAAGCTTCAGTTTAACCTTAAACTGAAGCTTAAACGTGTTCGACATTTCACACTCCATGTTTGCTTTCTTCCATTTCCACGTTTAAGCTTCAGTTTAACCTTAAACTGAAGCTTAAACTGCAACTTAAACGCCACTTTTTGAAAGGGTTTCTGGGCCAAAGATATTGCAGTTTAAGTTAGCATTTGAGCACAAACATTGACTTAAACATAATCTGGTATGAAACCCAATTGAATATCATGGTTTATGGGATTGGGCCTGAAGAATTGATGAGTCTGGAATTTCAATTTGTTGAGTCATGTGTCATTACTTGTTTATCACTAAGTTTGCTCAATGAATGTTACAGAATTGGATCAGCAGCCTCATCAGGATTATGGATCATAAACCCAAAGCAAAAGGAAATCAAGGAAAGGCCTCAAAGCCCAAGAAACACAACAGAAGCTCAATTTAGAAAGTGTATAAATAGGATAGAATTTAAGTTAGAAAGGACTTTTACTTTTGATCATTTTTTTTTGCTAGTTTGGATACTTTTTGTAATTGAATTCAGAGCTATGACTCACTAAACCCCTTTCATTGGGTTAGGGAGCTCTATTGTAATTCAATGAATCAATAATAGTTTTTATCTTCTTCTTCAACCTTTTCTCTTGAATTTTGCTAGAAAGCTTCTCGATCTAATTCCATTGGTTAGTTGTCTTGGGAAAGAAACTATCCATAATTGGAATCCTTCGGAACCTTGGGAAAGGAATGGAGGATTCTTGCTAGAGAAGCTTTCTCACAGTGAATTGGATTGTGGTTTGGATGGATATTGTGACATGTAATCCTACCAAATTGTGGTTCATGAAACTGTGTGGTATAATCAGTGATCGAGCATCATCTCTTCTTATGAACATTTAAACCAAGGGATTGGGAATTTGTTTGTTTTTAGAGAGAATTGGTGAGCCAAGGGATTGGGATCCAATCATATAAGATTGCCAAGCAAAATTCAATGAATGCATTGGTTGAGGAAGGGATAAAAATGTTTTGATTCGGAGATCTCAATATCTCCTAAAACCCAATGAATTCCCCATTTCTGATCTACCACTTTCTCTTTATATTCTGCAATTAAATTCATGCAATCACCCCCATCCCTTTTTAGTTTCAGCAATTTAGCTTCTCGCTCTTTAATTCATGCAATTTAACATTCTGCAATTCTCATCTAAATCTTGATTCCGCTCAACTAGAACACACTTCTAATCCGAATTGCTCATTCAACCAATCCTTGTGGGATTCGACCTCACTCTATTGTGAGTTTTTACTTGACGATAACCGGTGCACTTGCCGGAAGGAATTTTTGCCGATCGTGCAATTTCCTAAAATCGTAGTTATCACAAGGTACTTAGCAACTTGCTCTTTAGTAACATCTTCATCCTCTTTAGAGGAAGAATACTCATCAGAGCTCATGAATGGCAGAAGTAAATCTAATGTAATCTCTATGGTCTCATTATGAGCCTCAGATTCCCATGGTTCCTCATTAGGGAACTCATTGGAGGCCAGTGGACGTCCATTGAGGTCTTCCTCAGTGGCGAGCACTGCCTCTTCCTCCTCTCCAAGTTCGGCCATGTGGGTCATGTTAATGGCCTTGCATTCCCCTTTTGGATTCTCTTCTGTATTGCTTGGAAGAGTACTAGGAGGGAGTTCAGTAACTTTCTTACTCAGCTGACCCACTTGTGCCTCCATGTTTCTAATGGAGGACCTTGTTTCAGTCATGAAACTTTGAGTGGTTTTGATTAAGTGTTATTGATTCTCCTAGTTAAGTATGATGATTCTTGAACATAGCTACTTTATGAGTCTTGGCTGTGGCCCAAAGCACTCTGTCTTCCAGTATTACCACCGGATACATATATGCCACAGACACATACTTGGGTGAACCTTTTCAAATTGTGACTCAGCTTTGCTAAAGTCCCCAATTAGAGGTGTCCAGGGTTCTTAAGCACACTCTTTTTGCCTTGGATCATAACTTTATTATTATTATTATTATTATTATTATTATTATTATTATTATTATTATTATTATTATTATTATTATTATTATTTTCATTTTTTTTCTCTTCTCTCTTTTTTTCATTTTTTTTTTGTATTCATTGCTTTTTCTTGCTTCAAGAATCAATTTGATGATTTTTCAGATCCTCAATAACATTTCTCCTTTTCCATCATTCTTTCAAGAGCCAACAATTTTAACATTCTTAAAACAACAAATTCAAAAGACATATGCACTGTTCAAGCATTCATTCAAAAAAGAAAAAGTATTGTCACCACATCAAACTAATTCAACTAGTTTCAAAGATGAATTCGAAATCCTGTACTTCTTGTTCTTTTGTGATTAAAGCATTTTTCATTTAAGAGAGGTGATGGATTCATAGGACATTCATAGCTTTCAGACATGAACCTTAAATTTTTATTAAACATGAATTAAGAACAAGACTCAAAAATAGATATAAGATAAGACTATTATTAATAGAAAACAAAAATTTAAATAGACTCCTAATGATAGAGGTTATCACAGAGTTAGGACTCAACAACCTTGATTTTGAGAAGTGGATGCTCCCTCAACTTGTGGGGTATTTGACCCTTCAAGGGAGAGCTTTTGGCACTTCAACTCCTGTAGCTCACGCCCCTGCTTCTCTTGTTCCTTCAGCAATTTGTAGAGCATGCAGTTTTGATTCTGCTGTTCTTCCTTAATTTGTTCCATAGCTTCTTGCAGCTTGGCAACAGATGCTTCTAGACGAGTCCAGTAGTCAATTTCAGGAAGTTCAGGGAGGAACTCCTACGCCCTCCTTTTGATAGAGTTATCTTGCATTTGTCCTTCCATTGACCTCTTGGTTATTGGGTGCTCAATTGGAATGAATTCATCTACTCCCATCCTCACCCCAGCATCTTTACATAGCAAAGAGATTAAGCTTGGGTAAGCCAGTTTGGCTTCAGTGGAGTTCTTGTTTGCAATTGTGTAAATCTCACAAGCAATCAGATGATGGATCTCCACTTCTTTTTCCAGTATAATACAATGAATCATCACTGCTCTCTTGATAGTAACCTCAGAACGGTTACTAGTGGGCAAGATAGAACGCCCTATGAAGTCCAACCAGCCTCTTGCAACTGGTTTGAGATCTCCCCATTGGTCATCCACTTGGTTCCAGGGAGGCATATGTCCTCTAGAACTTGATCCAACCCCTTATCTACTCTCACCATTCTCCTATTAAAGGATTCAGGATCATCCTGTAGTTGAGGTAATTTAAAGACCTCTCTTATTTTGTCCAGAGGGAAGTAAATAATTCTCCCTCTGACCATGGTTCTGTAGGTATGAAAAGTGGTTCCAGTCATTCTCTACTTATCTGTCAGCCACAGATTTGAGTAGAATTCCTGAACCATATTTCTCCCAACCTTTGTCTCAGGGTTGGTTAGAACTTCCCATCCTTTGTTTCAAATTTTCTCTTGGATCTCCGGATATTCATCTTCTTTCAGATCAAATTTAACTTCCGGGATCACTGACCTTAGACCCATTATTTTGTGGTAATGGTCTGCATGTTCTTTGGTTAAGAACTTCTCTTGACTCCAAAGGTCTTTTGGAGCATTCTCTTTCTTGCCTCTTGAATTGGTTTGTTTTCCTTTGGGGGCCATGATCTTGATGAGCCTTAACTTAGTGATCACGGAAAAACACACCAAACTTAGAGGTTTGCTTGTCCTCAAGCAAAAGAAAGGATAGAGGAGAGAGAGGAAGAGAGCAAATTCGAATGGTGGGGAAGAGGGGTGTGGCCGAACATATATTTATAAGGAAGGGAGAGAGAGTTCGAAAATTTTGAAGGAGATTTGAGAAGATATGGAAAGAAATTGAGAGATATTTGAGTTTTTTGAAGAAGATTTGGAAAGGATTT
The DNA here is from genome assembly GCF_003086295.3 of Arachis hypogaea. NCBI lineage: Eukaryota > Viridiplantae > Streptophyta > Magnoliopsida > Fabales > Fabaceae > Arachis > Arachis hypogaea. The sequence continues at coordinate 38,595,573 of NC_092041.1, forward strand.
GAAAGAGATTTGAAGAATGATTGTAATTTTGAAAATTTGAAGGTGAATGATGAAAGTTTGAAATGTGTTTATGTAGAAAATTATGGATCAAAACAGGAAAGTTTGAAAAAATTTGAAGTGGAAAGCAAAATCTCTGTCTCCCACCTTTCTGGCGTTAAACGCCCAGAATGGTATCCATTCTGGCGTTTAACGCCCAAATGTTGGCCAATTTGGGCGTTTAACGCCCAGCCAGGTACCCTGGCTGGCGTTAAATGCCAGAAACCCCTTTATCACTGGGTGTTTTGCTAAACGCCCAAGATGCTGCACACCTGGCGTTAAACGCCCAGAATGGTGCCCATTCTGGCGTTTAACGCCCAAAGTACCCCTTACTGGCGTTTTTTCGCCAGCAAGCTCTTTTTCTCTGCTTTTTTCACTGAATCCTTCTCTAACACTGTGAATTCCTTCAACTTGGATGATTGCCCTTTGAGAATATGTATCAAACTTTGATTAAACAAAACAGATAACCTGCTAATGACTGGGTTGCCTCCCAGCAAGCGCTTCTTTATTGTCTTTAGCTGGACCTTCACTGAGAATCATTCAAGCCTCAGTTTTGAGCATTCTTGCTCAAAGTTGCTTTCAAGATAATGCTTGATCCTCTATCCATTAACAATGAACTTTTTGTCAGAATCAGTATCCTGAAGCTCAACATATCCATATGGTGACACTCCTGTAATCACATACGGAACCCTCCACCGGGATTTAAGTTTTCCTGGGAACAGTCTGAGCCTAGAGTTGAAGAGCATAACTTTTTGTCCTGGCTCAAAGACTCTGGATGACAACTTCTTGTCATGCCATTTCTTTGCTTTTTTCTTATAAATTTTTGCATTTTCAAAGGCACTGAGTCTAAATTCATCTAGCTCATTTAGCTGGAGTAATCTTTTTTCACCAGCTAACTTAGCATCCAAGTTTAGAAATCTGGTTGCCCAGTAGGCTTTATGTTCCAGTTCCACGGGCAGATGACAGGCCTTGCCATACACAAGTTGGTATGGAGAGGTTCCTATTGGAGTCTTGAATGCTGTTCTGTATGTCCACAGAGCATCATCCAAGCTCTTTGCCCAATCCTTTCTACGGACAATTACAGTCCGTTCTAGGATTCTTTTTAGCTCTCTGTTAGAGACCTCAGCTTGCCCATTTGTCTGTGGATGATATAGGGTTGCCACTTTGTGGCTAATTCCATATCGGACCATAGCAGAGTACAGCTGTTTATTGCAGAAATGAGTACCCCCATCACTGATTAGGACTCTGGGAACACCAAATCTACTGAAGATGTGTTTCTGGAGGAATTTTAGCACGGTCTTAGTATCATTAGTGGGTGTATCAATTGCTTCTACCCACTTAGATACATAGTCCACTGCCACCAGAATGTAAGTGTTTGAGTATGATGGTGGGAACGGACCCATGAAGTCAATCCCCCATACATCAAACAATTCAATCTCTAAGATCCCTTGTTGAGGCATGGCATATCCATGAGGCAAGTTACCAGCTCTTTGGCAACTGTCACAGTTACGCACAAACTCTCGGGCATCTCTATAGAGAGTAGGCCAGTAGAAGCCACATTGGAGGACCTTAGTGGCTGTTTGCTCACTTCCAAAATGTCCCCCATACTATGATCCATGGCAGTGCCATAGGATCCTTTGTGCTTCCTCTCTGGGTACACATCTGTGGATCATTCCGTCTGCACATCTCTTAAAGAGATATGGCTCATCCCATAGGTAGTACTTGGCATCTGAAATTAATTTCTTTCTTTGCACCCTGCTGTACTCCTAGGGTATGAACCTCACAGCTTTATAATTTGCAATATCTGCAAACCATGGAGCTTCCTGAATGGCAAAGAGTTGCTCATCTGGGAAAGTCTCAGAGATCTCAGTAGAAGGGAGGGACGCCCCAACTACTGGTTCTATTCGGGACAGATGATCAGCTACTTGGTTCTCTGTCCCATTTCTGCCTCTTATTTCTATATCAAACTCTTGCAGAAGCAACACCCATCTTATGAGCCTGGGTTTTGAATCCTGCTTTGTGAGTAAGTACTTAAGAACAGCATGGTCAGTGTACACAATCACCTCTGATCCTGCTAGATAGGATCTAAACTTGTCAATGGCATAGACCACTGCAAGTAACTCTTTTTCTGTGGTTGTGTAATTCTTCTGTGCATCATTTAGAACACGGCTGGCATAATAAATGACATGCAGAAGCTTGTTATGCCTCTGTCCCAACACTGCACTAATTGCATGGTCACTGGCATCACACATTAGTTCGAATGGCAATGTCCAGTCTGGTGCAGAGATGACTGGTGCTATGACCAGCTTAGCTTTCAGGGTCTCAAATGCCTGCAGACACTGTGTGTCAAACACAAATGGTGTGTCAGCAGCTAGCAGGTTGCTCAGAGGTTTTGCAATTTTCAAAAAATCCTTTATAAACCTTTTGTAGAATCCTGCATGCCCCAGAAAGCTTCTGATTGCCTTAACATTGGCAGGTGGTGGTAATTTTCAATTACCTCTACCTTTGCCTTATCCACCTCTATTCCCTTGCTTAAAATTTTATGCCCAAGGACAATTTCTTCAGTCACCATAAAGTGACATTTCTCCCAGTTTAAAACCAGGTTAGTCTCTTGGCACCTTTTCAGGACAAGTGCTAGGTGGTTAAGACAGGAGCTGAATGAGTCTCCATATACTGAGAAGTCATCCATGAAGACTTTCAGAAATTTCTCCACCATATCAGAGAAGATGGATAGCATGCATCTCTGAAAAGTTGCAGGAGCATTACACAGGCCAAAAGGCATTCTCCTGTAGGCAAACACGCCAGAAGGGCAAGTGAATGCTGTTTTCTCTTGGTCTTGAGGATCTACTGCAATTTGGTTGTAACCTGAATAGCCATCCAAAAAGCAGTAATAATCATGACCAGCTAGTCTTTCTAGCATTTGGTCTATGAATGGTAAAGGAAAATGATCCTTTCTGGTGGCTGTATTGAGCCTTCTGTAGTCAATACACATACGCCACCCTGTAACTGTTCTTGTAGGAACCAGTTCATTTTTTTCATTATGAACCACTGTCATGCCTCCCTTCTTGGGGACAACTTGGACAGGGCTCACCCAGGGGCTATCAGAAATAGGATAAATAATCCCAGCCTCTAGTAATTTAGTGACCTCTTTCTGCACCACCTCCTTCATGGCCGGATTTAGCCGCTTTTGTGGTTGAACCACTTGTTTGGCATTATCCTCCAATAGGATCTTGTGCATGCATCTTGCTAGGCTAATGCCCTTAAGATCACTTATGGACCACCCAAGAGTTGTCTTGTGTGTCCTTAGCACTTGAATCAGTGCTTCCTCTTCCTATGGATTTAAAGCAGAGCTTATGATCACTGGAAAAGTGTCACCTTCTCCCAGAAATGCATACTTCAGGGATGGTGGTAGTGGTTTGAGCTCAGGTTTGGGAGGCTTATCCTCTTCCTGAGGAATTTTCAAAAATTCTTTTGTTTCTTCTGGTTCTTCCTGATCAAGCTGAACATCCTTGAAGATGTCCTCTAGCTCTGATTCTAGACTTTCAGTCATATTGATCTCTTCCACCAAAGAGTCAATAATGTCAGCGCTCATGCAGTCATTTGGTGTGTCTGGATGCTGCATAGCTTTTACAGCATTCAACTTGAACTCATCCTCATTGACTCTCAGGGTTACTTCCCCTTTTTGTATGTCAATAAGAGTTCATCGAGTTGCTAGGAAAGGTCTTCCTAGAATGAGAGTTGCACTCTTGTGCTCCTCCATTTCCAGCACTACAAAGTCAGTTGGAAAGGCGAATGGCCCAACCTTGACAATCATGTCCTCAATTATGCCTGATGGATATTTAATGGAGCCATCAGCAAGTTGGAGACATATCCGGGTTGGTTTGACTTCTTCAGTCAACCCAAGCTTTCTGATAGTGGATGCAGGTATTAGATTGATACTTCCTCCAAAGTCACACAGGACTGTCTTGGTGCAAGCACCTTCTAATGTGCATGGTATCACAAAGCTTCCTGGATCTTGAAGCTTTTCTGGTAAGCTTTTCAGAGTGACTGCTGATGAGCGGATAATTTATACGCTTTTTGGCATTGTTTTTAGGTAGTTTTTAGTAAGTTCAAAGCTACTTTTAGGGATATTTTCATTAGTTTTTATGTTAAATTCACATTTCTGGACTTTACTATGAGTTTGTGTGTTTTTCTGTGATTTCAAGTAATTTCTGGCTGAAATTGAGGGACTTGAGCAAAACTCTGATAAGGAGGCTGACAAAGGATTGCTGATGCTGTTGGAATCTGACCTCCCTACACTCAAAATGGATTTTCTGGAGCTACAGAACTCCAAATGGCGCGTTCTCAACGGCGTTGGAAAGTAGACATCCAGAGCTTTCCAGAAATATATAATAGTCCATTTTTATTCGGGAATTGACGACGTAAAGTGGCACTCAACGCCAAGAACATGCTGCTGTCTGGAGTCAAATGCCAGAAACACGTCACAACCCGGAGTTGAACGCCAGAAACACGCTATAACTCGGCGTTCAACTCCAATAAAAGCCTCAACTCGTGGATAGATCAAGCTCAGCCCAAACATACACCAAGTGGGCCCCGGAAGTAGATTTATGCATCAATTACTTACTCATGTAAACCCTAGTAGCTAGTCTAGTATAAATAGGATAATTTACTATTGTATTAGACATCTTTGGATCACTTTAGATCTGAGGAACATCTTGGGACGATTAGTTCTTAGATCATAGGGGCTGGCCATTCGGCCATGCCTGGACCTTTCACTTATGTATTTTCAACGGTGGAGTTTCTACACACCATAGATTAAGGATGTGGAGCTCTGCTGTACCTCAAGTTTCAATACAATTACTATTATTTTCTATTCAATTCTCTTTTATTCTTATTCCAAGATATACGTTGCGCTTCAACTTGATGAATGTGATGATCCGTGACACTCATCATTATTCTCACCTAGGAACGCGCGTGACTGACAACCACTTCCGTTCTACTTTAGGCCGGGCGCATATCTCTTAGATTCCCCAACATAATCTTCGTGGTATAAGCTAGATAGATGGCGGCATTCATGGCGATCCGGAAAGTCTAACCTTGTCTGTGGTATTCCAAGTAGGATTCCGGGAATCCGGAAAGTCTAACCTTGTCTGTGGTATTCCGAGTAGGATTCCGGTATTGAATGACTGTGACGACCTTCAAACTCCTGAAGGCTGGGCGTTAGTGACAAACGCAAAAGAATAAAGGGATTCTATTCCAACCTGATTGAGAACCGACAGATGATTAGCCGTGCTGTGACAGAGCATTTGGACCATTTTCACTGAGAGGATGGGATGTAGCCATCGACAAGGGTGATGCCTCCAGACAATTAGCCATGCAGTGACAGCGCATAGGACCATTTTCCCGAGAGGATGAAAAGTAGCCATTGACGACGGTGATGCCCTACATACAGCTTGCCATGGAAAGGAGTAAGAAGGATTGGATGAATGTAATAAGAAAGTAGAAATACAAGAGGAGCACAACATCTCCATAAGCCTACCTGAAATTCCCACTATTGATTTACATAAGTATTTCTATCCTATTTTATTTTCTGTTTATTATTAATTTTCGAACTTATTATAAAACATTTAATCTACCTAACTGAGATTTACAAGGTGACCATAACTTGCTTCATATCAACAATCTCTGTGGGATTGACCCTTACTCATGTAAGGTATTACTTGGATGACCCAGTACACTTGCTGGTTAAGTTGAATGGAGTTGTGTCCACACATAGCCAATAGCCATTAAATAAATCTCATGCAAATACAAAGAGGGTCACAATTTCGTCCACCAAGTTTTTGGCGCCGTTGCCGGGGATTGTTCGAGTATGGACAACTGACGGTTCATCTTGTTGCTCAGATTAGGTAATTTTCTTTTCAAAAATTTTTCAAAAATCTTTTTCAAAAATTTTTCTTTTATTTTTCGTTTTTCCAAAAATATTTTCGAAAAAAATTAATAAAAATCCAAAAAAATTCATAAAATCATAAAAATAAAAAAAATATTTTGTGTTTCTTGTTTGAGTCTTGAGTCAATTTTTAAGTTTGGTGTCAATTACATGATTTAAAAATTTTTCTTGCATTTTTCGAAAATTCCATGCATTCATAGTGTTCTTTATGATCTTCAAGTTGTTCTTGGTAAGTCTTCTTGTTTGATCTTGATGTTTTCTTGTTTTGTGTTGTTTGTTGTTTTTCATGTGCATTTTTCGTTTGTTAGAGTCCATGCATTAAAGATTTCTAAGTTTGGTGTCTTGCATGTTTTCTTTGCATCAAAAATTTTTCAAAAATATGTTCTTGATGTTCATCATGATCTTCAAAGTATTCTTGGTGTTCATCTTGACATTCATAGTGTTCTTGCATGCATCTTATGTTTTGATCCAAAATTTTCATGTTTTGGGTCATTTTTATGTTTTTCTCTCTTATCATCAAAAATTCAAAAATCAAAAAAATATATTTTCCTTTTTTCTCTCAAAATTTCGAAAATTTGAAGTTGACTTAGTCAAAAAATTTTCAAAATTAGTTGTTTCTTACAAGTCAAGTCAAATTTTCAATTTTAAAAATCTTATCTTTTTAAAATTTTTTCAAAAATCATATCTTTTTCATTTTTTATTATTTTCGAAAAATTTCAAAAATCCTTTTCAAAATATTTTCAAAATCTTTTTCTTATCTTTATATCAAATTTTCGAAATTACACTAATAATTAATGTGATTGATTCAAAAATTTGAAGTTTGTTACTTTCTTGTTAAGAAAGGTTCAATCTTTAAGTTCTAGAATCTTATCTTGAAGTTTCTTGTTAGTGAAGTAATTAATTTTAAATTTTAAAAAATTAAATCTTTTTCAACCATATCTTATCTTATCTTTTTATCATATCTTTTTCAAAATTTTATCTTTTTCAAAATTATTATCTTTTTCAAAAATTTGATTTCAAAATATCTTATCTAACTTCTTATCTTCTTATCTTTTCAAATTTGATTTTAATATCTTTTTCAACTAACTCTTTGACATTTTGTTTGTTTCTTATCTTTTTCAAAACCACCTAACTACTTTTCCCTCTCTAATTTTCGAAAATATCTCATCTCTTTTTCAAAAATTCCTTTTTGTTTTAAATTTTAATTTTAATTTTATCTTATCTCTAATTTTCGAAAATTACTAACCCCTTTTCAAAATTATTTTTGAAATTCTCCCTCTCTTTTCTTATTCTATTTAATTATTTATTTACTAACACTTCTCTTCACCTCTCTTCATCTGAAAATCCGAACACATTCTTCTTCACTCTTTCCCCCTTTCTTCTTCTACTAACATAAAGGAATCTCTATACTGTGACATAGAGGATTCCTCTTCTTTTCTTGTTTTCTTCTCTTTCATATGAACAGGAACAAGGAAAAAGACACTCTTGTTAAAATTGATCCCGAACCTGAAAGGACTCTGAAGAGGAAACTAAGAGAAGCTAAACTACAACAATCCAGAAATAACCTTTCAGAAATTTTCGAACAAGAGAAGGAGATGGCAGCCGAACCCAATAATGATAATGCAAGAAGGATGCTTGGAGACTTTACAAAACCAACGTCCAAATTTGATGGAAGAAGCATCTCTATTCCTGCCATTAGAGCAAACAATTTTGAGCTTAAGCCTCAACTAGTTGCTTTAATGCAACAGAACTGCAAGTTTTATGGACTTCCATCTGAAGATCCTTGCCAGTTTTTAACTGAGTTCTTACAGATTCGTGAGACTGTAAAGACGAATGGAGTAGATCCTGAAGTCTACAGGCTCATGCTTTTTCCTTTTGCTGTAAGAGACAGAGCTAGAATATGGTTGGACTCACAACCTAAAGATAGCCTGGACTCCTGGGATAAGCTGGTCACGGCTTTCTTGGATAAATTCTTTCCTCCTCAAAAGCTGAGCAAGCTTAGAGTGGATGTTCAAACCTTCAAGCAAAAAGATGGTGAATCCCTCTATGAAGCTTGGGAAAGATACAACCAGCTGACCAAAAGGTGTCCATCTGACATGTTTTCAGAATGGACCATATTAGATATATTCTATTATGGTCTATTTGAATTTTCGAAAATGTCATTGGACCATTCTGTAAATCATGTTGCTTGTATGCGAAGTTTGTATTCATAGGTTTTGATGAATGACAAACCAACAAACGACATGAAAAGACAAACCAACAAACAACTTGAATAAACAAGCATGAAGAGTTGAAAGCAAACACAACAACAACAAGAAACTCAAGTCCACAACATTTGAAGACAAGTATAGAGTCTTAGGACTTAGGTAACTTCTTGTTAAGAACCAATTGCTAAATCTCTCAACACACACTCACAAAATGTTTTGATGCACATCTTGCAATTCGATGCTAGCCAAAAGGTTTAAAAACTTGCTTTCAAAGGTACAAAAGCATAGGAATTGACTCCAACAAGCTTGAGATCAATCCTAAGCATTTTGAAGTGATTTTAAGCCATTCTTTGAGGTTTGCATCGATGCACACTCATCTTGCATCGATGCAAAGCATGCAACGACTTGTTGCATCGATGCAAAGATGTTTGCATCGATGCAACCTAGCTGAAAATTCAAATTTCAGCATCAAAGACACATTTGCATCGATGCAAAGTGTTATGCATCGATGCAAATAATTCAAAAACATAAAAAACGGCTAGTTTTGACATAAATGCTCCATCCCATTAATTTCCCAACGTTTCTAAGGTTTGGGGAATCTATAAATGGATGGATTGAAGCCTTATTTCATAAGTTTTGATTTTAGAAAACTATCTTGTTCATATTCTTTCATTCTACACATTTTTAAGTGATATAATACACAATTTGAGAGAGTAATATCAATTGGTTCAATAGTGCTAAACTTGTAATCACACACTCTTCTAGAGAGCACTCATTTCATCTCAACAATTCTTTGAGAATTGTTTTCTTGTACACCTTGTAAATTGGAGTGTGATCTCCAAGGTTGAGTCAAGAGTTATAAACACTATAGTCGGTGAGGATACCAAAGAGGTATACTAAGTACTCAAGGCAAATCTTAGAGAAGGTATCTCTAAGTGGAGTGGGTTAGTATACGAGTGGTGATCATATACCGTGAGGTGTTAGAAACTAAGGACTCGGATTGTAAAAGGTTTTGCGCGAGCACCTTGAAGCTTGGCAATAGTGGAACTTCTCAATTGCGATTGAGAAAGAAAGTGGACGTAGGACAAGGATTGTGCCGAACCACTCTAAATAGCGTTTGCTTCTCTCCAAACTCATCTCTTCAATAATATTGTCTTTTACTTTTGAGCAAATAAATTGTGATAAAAAAGTAGCTTCGTAAGTACTTAAGGAATGGCTTAAGTCCGATTGGTGAAAATCTTGATCAATTTATTTGAGTTGGTGTCTATTGGAAAGTAAAAGCTCCTTATAAATGCTTAGCAATTGAGTTAAGCTCTTGGAAAAATACTAGTACAATAACACTTTTGTATATTGTCTTTAAATTTCGCAAAAAGATTCATTGTTGTTGCATTACTCAATTCACCCCCCCTCTTGAGTAATTGTGCATAGGTTCTACAAGTGGCATCAGAGCTTAACCCTTTGAAAGACTTAACCGTTTAAGGGAAAAGGTCATGGCAAGCACAGGCTTTAACCACAACAACACTAGCGAAGGTAACTCAACCGCTAGACCTCCTCTTTTTAGCGGAACAAATTACTCTTATTGGAAAAATAAGATGAGAATTTGGATCCGTTCTCAAGATGTGAGAATTTGGAAAGTAATCGAGAATGGAAATCACATTCCAACAAAGACAACAAGCGCTAAAGAAGAAGGAGTCTCCGTCTTAAAGCAAGTACCGAAAGGAGAAGATGAATATAGTGACGATGATTGGAAGAAAGTGGCAATGAATGATAAAGCCATCAACTTCATTCATTGTGCACTTAACGAGCATGATTATATGAAGATCTCTACATGTGAAACCGCTAAAGAGATTTGGGATAAACTCCAAATCACTTACGAAGGAACCGACCACGTTAAAGAATCAAAGGTATTTATGTTGGTTCATGAATGGGAAAATTTTAAAATGAAAGATGAAGAGAGCATTGAAGAAGCTCTTGAAAGACTCTCCAAGATCTTCAACAATCTAAGCATGCTTGGTACAAAATACAATGATAAACAAATTGTGACCAAGGTGCTTACAAGCCTTACACCAAAATGGAACTCCAAAGTGAACGCCATTGTGGAAAGAAGGCTCTATGATCAACTTACATTTGATCAACTGCGAGGAAATCTTCTCACCTATGAAATGACTATGCTAAATAGACAAAAAGGTTAAGAAAGCAAGAAGAAAAGTCTCGCCCTTAAAACAACATCACTGCAAGAAGAGAGTGATGATAATGAAGAAGAAGGAGATGAAGAATTTGCACTCTTATTAAAAAGATTCAATAAGTTTGCAATGAAGAAAAACTTCAAGAGCAAAACAAAGGTACCAAAATGCTATGAGTGTGGAGAAGTTGGACACATCAAACCCAATTGTCCAAAACTTCAAAAGGAGGACAAAAACAAGAAATTTAAGAAGAAGGAGAAAGCATACATATCATGGGAGAACGAGGATGAATCCGACTCCGATGACAACGAGGTTGCAAATCTTTGCTTAATGGCAAGCGAAGAAAAGGTTAGTAATGACAACCCCACTTCTTTTAATTTACAAGATGAATATGATGCCTTACTTGAAGTGTACACAAAACTTACCCAAGATTATTCTCTCCTAAAGAAAAAGAATATGGAACTTTTAAAACAAAATGAGATGTTGAAAAACGAGAATATCAATCTTGGAAAAGATAAGTGTAGCACAAGTAGTGATCCATACAAATCTTGTAAAATGCATGAAAATGAAATTACAAATCTTAAGAACACTTTAGCTAAGTTCAATGAATCTTCAAAGAACTTAGATAAAATGTTGAAAAACCAAAAGCATGTTCATAATAAGGAAGGTTTGGGTTTTGAAAAAGGAAAATTTAAAAATGTTAAAACTCCTATTAGGCAACCGCAAGCCCAAAAGGTAAGCATGCCTAAAAGGAATGAAGCCTTTAAACATCCTCTTCAACATGCTTCATTTAGAAATTATAATCACAATGTATATAGATCAAAAGATGTTGCATTTAGGGAACAACCTAGGCAACCATTTAGAAACATGCATAAGATGCATAATCCAAATGTCATATGTCATTATTGTAATAAAGTAGGTCATATAGCACCCGTATGCTTTACTAGAATTAAACATATAAACTTTCGTAGTCAAGATATGAGATGGGCACCATATGGGCATTACGCTCATACTAACCATCAAGGACCCAAATTCACTTGGGTACCTAAATCCCAATTTTAATTATTTTGTAGGTACGTGTTGGAGCTAAGGATACAAATTGGTATGTTGATAGTGGATGCTCCAAACACATGACCGGCGATGAATCAAAGTTCACCGCAATAGAGCCTACAAACGGAGAAAACGTGATCTATGGAGACAACAACACCGGCAAAGTAATCGGCGTTGGAAAAGTTGGTAAAAATCCTTCCACTTCCATAGATAATGTTATACTTGTCAAAGGTCTCAAACATAATCTCATTAGTGTTAGCCAACTTTGTGATAAAGGAAACTTAGTCACCTTTGATTCAAAATGTTGTTTGATAAAAAGGCAAGACACTAATGAAATTGTGCTAATTGGGCACCGTGTTGACAATGTATACATGATTAATCTAAATGAAGTTTCCTCAAATGATGTGAAATGCCTTGTTAGTAAAAATGATGAAACTTGGTTATGGCATCGTAGAGTAGCTCATGCTAACATGGATCATCTTAACAAGTTGGTCTCTAAAGAGTTAGTAATTGGCTTACCAAAGCTACGTTTTGAAAAAGACGTCCTTTGCGACGCATGTCAAAAGGGAAAACAAGTAAAGGCCTCTTTTAAATCCAAAAACATTGTTTCAACAACAAGGCCATTACAACTTTTGCACATGGATTTATTTGGTCCTTCTAGAACTATGAGCTTTGGTGGCAATTACTATGCTTTAGTTATTGTTGATGATTACTCTCGATTTACATGGACCTTGTTCCTAGCAAACAAGAGTGATGCATTTCGAGCATTCAAAAGATTAGCCAAAGTTATTCAAAATGAAAAGAATTTGCATATATCATCTATTAGAAGTGATCATGGTGGAGAATTTGAAAACAATCTTTTTGAAACTTTTTGTGAAGAAAATGGCATTGAGCATAATTTTTCCTCTCCTAGAACACCACAACAAAATGGTGTGGTTGAAAGGAAAAATCGTCATTTAGAAGAAATGGCGAGAATTATGCTCAATGAGGCTAATATTCCTAAGTACTTTTGGGCGGATGCGGTTAGTACCGCGTGTTATGTTATGAATAGGATTATCATTCGACCTATTCTTAAGAAAACACCGTACGAATTGTACAAAGGAAGAAAGCCAAATATTTTCCACCTTCACGTCTTTGGTTGTAAATGCTTTATTCTAAATAATGGAAAAGATAACTTAGGCAAATTTGATGCTAAGGCTGATGAAGGAATCTTCTTAGGCTACTCTTTAACTAGCAATGCTTTTAGAGTATATAATAAACGCATCATGACTATAGAAGAAAGTATTCATGTCGCTTTTGATGAAACTAACCATTGTTGTGCTAGAAAAGATTTTAATGAAAATGTAGAAAACCTTGATTCACTAAATTTGAATGGTGAAGACAAAGAAAAAGATTTAAATGAAGCCTCTACAAGCTCAACAAAGGATAGTGTTCAAGTTGAAGAAATTGAACCATCACAAGAACAAATAAATGCACTTCCAAAGGATTGGCGTACTTCAAAGGATCATCCTCTAGACAACGTCATTGGTGGTGTTTCGAAAGGGGTAACAACTCGATCCACTTTTAGAAATTTATTTGCATATAGTGCTTTTGTTTCTCAAATTGAACCATCTACCATTGAGTCCGCAATTGATGATGAACATTGGGCTATGGCAATGCAAGAGGAGCTTAACCAATTCAAACGAAATGACGTTTGGGAATTGGTGCCTAGACCAAGTAATCAAACAATTGTAGGAACAAAATGGGTTTTTAGAAATAAACTCGATGAAAATGGTACAATTGTTAGAAACAAAGCTAGATTAGTAGCTAAAGGTTATAATCAAGAGGAAGGCATTGATTATGACGAAACTTATGCTCCCATAGCTAGATTAGAAGCAATTAGGATGTTACTTGCTTTTGCATCCTCTTATAACTTCGAACTTTATCAAATGGATGTTAAGAGTGCCTTTCTTAATGGTTTCATTAAAGAAGAAGTATATGTTGAACAACCTCCCGGTTTTGAGGATCATGAAAATCCTAATCATGTTTTTAAACTTAAGAAAGCTCTTTATGGTCTTAAACAAGCTCCAAGAGCTTAGTATGAACGTTTGAGCAAATTTCTAATAGAAAAGGGTTTTAGAAGAGGGAAGGTTGATACAACTTTATTTATCTTGATTGAAAACAAAAATATTCTTTTGATACAAGTTTACGTCGATGACATAATATTTGGTTCAACTAACGAATCACTTTGCAAGTTTTTCTCAAACCTCATGCAAAGTGAATTTGAAATGTCCATGATGGGTGAACTCAACTTCTTCCTTGGTCTTCAAATCAAACAAGGAAAAGAAGGAACTTTCGTTAGCCAAACCAAATATTGCAAGGAATTGCTCAAAAGATTTGGAATGGACAATGCTAAGGCAATGGACACACCAATGAGCACTACTTGCTACCTTGACAAAGATGAACAAGGTAAAAGCATAGATGTAAAGAAGTATAGAGGCATGATAGGATCATTACTTTATCTAACGGCAAGTAGGCCAGATATCATGTTTAGTGTATGCATGTGTGCGAGATACCAAGCTAATCCTAAGGAATCTCACTTAAGTGCGGTAAAAAGGATTATGAAGTATCTCATAGGAACATTAAATGTTGGATTGTGGTATCCGAAAGGATCCACTTGTGATTTGATTGGTTACTCCGATTCCGATTTTGCCGGTTGCAAATTGGATAGGAAAAGCACTAGCGGCACTTGTCACTTGCTAGGAAACTCTCTTGTTTCATGGTATAGTAAGAAACAAGTAAGTGTAGCCTTGTCTACCGCCGAAGCCGAGTATGTAGCCGCCGGTAGTTGTTGCGCCCAAATTTTATGGATGAAACAACAACTTATGGATTATGGACTCATGCTTGACCACATTCCTATCAAATGTGATAATACTAGTGCAATAAATTTAACCAAGAATCCGGTTCAACATTCAAGAACCAAGCATATTGAGATTAGACATCACTTCATAAGAGACCATGTTGAAAAGGGTGATGTGGTTATTGAATTTGTCGAAACTAGTAAACAACTAGCGGACATCTTCACTAAACCTTTATGTAAAGAAAGTTTTTTTAACATCCGAAATGAACTTGGTATCTTGGATTCTAATCTAATATGATTTGTTTGAATTCATTGTATTCATATTGCTATTTTTTGTATCTCTTACTAACTTAAGCATTGGAGATATCCAATTAGCCTTTGTTTTGTAGGTTTATGAGTTGATGAATGAGTGATCAATCTTGAGTAGATTGAAGAATTTGAAGATTATAAACAATGGAGGATCAACAAATTGAAGTTTATAATGGTTTAAGTGAGTATATACATGATGGAACTCAAAGGTTTGAAGAAAGAACCCCCAAAGGATGAAAATTTGGTGATTTTGGGCAAATGATGCATGTTGCATCGATGCAACCAAGCTCTGCATCGATGCAAAGCACACGACGTGCTATGTGCATCGATGCAAAGCCTATTGCATCGATGCAAACTCGACCAAATTGCACAAAAACACGTGAATTTGGCATTTTTTGAGCAACAAAACCCCACTTTTTCATCATCTTCAACCTCACAACTCATATCCCCACATTCAAACCTCCATAACCTCCAAAACAAGCTCACACATACCTTCATACAACTCACAAAACTTTGATACCCACTACAAACAAACTACATATTTGAAGTCCCCACATTCTCCTCTACAAAACCCATAAAACAAAATCATCAACAATGCCTAGAATCAAGAGAACCATGAAGAAGTCAAAAGGCTCTTCAAGTGTGGTTCCACCTCCAAGTAATCATCCTTTGGCAAGGTACTTTGCTTCTAATGAAGATCTTCAATTCTATGAGGCAAGGCTCGCCGGAAGAAAGGAAATTCCTCCGAGGTATTTGGATCCGACCCTTCTTGTCATTCATAAATTTGATACTCTTAAGGCTATTCTAGTTCAACAAGGCCTCATGGATTTTGTTCAAATTAAGAGTAAATATTATCCGGATTTAGTTGCCATAGCCTACAGTACACTCATGATTGAGATTGTTGAGGAAGATGAAACAAATTTCACATTATTCTTCAAGATAGGAAGAAAGGATTATAGGCTAGATGGTGATGAGTTAGCCACCATTTGGGAGTTACCAAATCAAGGTGACATGTTTCAAGGTGGTAAAACCCCAATTGATGAATGGGGTTATTCAAAGGAAAATGCCATGCATCTGTTCAACCTTGTACAAGGAGCTCACTCTAAAATTAGTTGCAATTCCATGAGTGCGGAACATAGAACTTTGTTATATCTAGTCACCTATGTATTGCAACCTAGAATATCCGGGCATGCGAATGTCACTGATGAAGATTTGATTGTCATGTGGGCTATGATAAATGGGATTAAGATTAATTGGCCATACTTTATATTACAACATATGATTAGGCTCAAGATGAAGGATAGGAATGGTGGATTAGGATTCCTTTGCCTATGGTCTAAAGTCTTTGATTATGTTGGTATTGATGTATCAAATGAGATTGCCAAGGAAGTACCACCCCAATCTTGTATCAACACTCATCTTCTCAATAAAATGGGAAGAAGAAATGTTGATGAGCAAGATCCTCAAGAGCAAGCTCCTCCACAAGCACCTCAAGCTCAAGAACCACCCTCCTTGGTTGATGTAATGAGAGAATTACAATCCATCAACCAAAACATCCAAAGGATTGAAGTAGAGCATGGTAGGCAACTTGAAGCAATTAATCATCGTGTGTCTAGTGTAGATCATTGCACGGGTCGCTTGGATCGTCGTATTGATGACTTATATGAGCATTTTGGCATCCACCTACCATATGAAGAGGATACTGATAATGATGAAGACCAAGATTGATTGTCTCCTCTTCATCAAGTCACTTTTTATTGCTTTATTTGATTATATGAATTGTTAAACTAACTCCTAGTAAGCTAAGAATTTCTATTATGGTTTAAATACTTTGATATTTCCTTCATATTTTTTTAATGATTAATGCTTGTATGCTTATTTGGTGAATAACTCAAAATAGGCTTGGTACCCCTATTTTAAGTTAATATGCATGCCTTGATATTTTTTTAGGGGGAATTATGCATGCTTATCATATATAAAAAGAGGAAATCAAACTCTCTTCTTTTTGATAATGTCAAAAGGGGGAAGAAAAGTTTGAGGATTTGAAAAGAAGAAATAAGTTTGCAAAACAATGATTTCAAAAAGACTTCCGCTAAGCAAAAACTTTGATATCAAAATCGTTTTCTTTGATAAACGCCCTTTTAAAGGAACAAATGCACATATTTAGGGGGAACTCTTGCAAAAGTTTTTTTTTAAGTCTTCTCCAAAGCTTTCTATAAAACAAAGTGCATTATTGTTGCTTTCAAAATCATTTATAAATACATATCCTCAAAATTGGTTTGTCATTATCAAAAAGGGGTAAATTGTAAATCATGTTGCTTGTATGCGAAGTTTGTATTCGTAGGTTTTGATGAATGACAAACCAACAAACGACATGAAAAGACAAACCAACAAACAACTTGAATAAACAAGCATGAAGAATTGAAAGCAAACACAACAACAACAAGAAACTCAAGTCCACAACATTTGAAGACAAGTATAGAGTCTTAGGACTTAGGTAACTTCTTGTTAAGAACCAATTGCTAAATCTCTCAACACACACTCACAAAATGTTTTGATGCACATCTTGCAATTCGATGCTAGCCAAAAGGTTTAAAAACTTGCTTTCAAAGGTACAAAAGCATAGGAATTGACTCCAACAAGCTTGAGATCAATCCTAAGCATTTTGAAGTGATTTTAAGCCATTCTTTGAGGTTTGCATCGATGCACACTCATCTTGCATCGATGCAAAGCATGCAACGACTTGTTGCATCGATGCAAAGATGTTTGCATCGATGCAACCTAGCTGAAAATTCAAATTTCAGCATCAAAGACACATTTGCATCGATGCAAAGTGTTATGCATCGATGCAAATAATTCAAAAACATAAAAAACGGCTAGTTTTGACATAAATGCTCCATCCCATTAATTTCCCAACGTTTCTAAGGTTTGGGGAATCTATAAATGGATGGATTGAAGCCTTATTTCATAAGTTTTGATTTTAGAAAACTATCTTGTTCATATTCTTTCATTCTACACATTTTTAAGTGATATAATACACAATTTGAGAGAGTAATATCAATTGGTTCAATAGTGCTAAACTTGTAATCACACACTCTTCTAGAGAGCACTCATTTCATCTCAACAATTCTTTGAGAATTGTTTTCTTGTACACCTTGTAAATTGGAGTGTGATCTCCAAGGTTGAGTCAAGAGTTATAAACACTATAGTCGGTGAGGATACCAAAGAGGTATACTAAGTACTCAAGGCAAATCTTAGAGAAGGTATCTCTAAGTGGAGTGGGTTAGTATACGAGTGGTGATCATATACCGTGAGGTGTTAGAAACTAAGGACTCGGATTGTAAAAGGTTTTGCGCGAGCACCTTGAAGCTTGGCAATAGTGGAACTTCTCAATTGCGATTGAGAAAGAAAGTGGACGTAGGACAAGGATTGTGCCGAACCACTCTAAATAGCGTTTGCTTCTCTCCAAACTCATCTCTTCAATAATATTGTCTTTTACTTTTGAGCAAATAAATTGTGATCGAAAAGTAGCTTCGTAAGTACTTAAGGAGTGGCTTAAGTCCGATTGGTGAAAATCTTGATCAATTTATTTGAGTTGGTGTCTATTGGAAAGTAAAAGCTCCTTATAAATGCTTAGCAATTGAGTTAAGCTCTTGGAAAAATACTAGTACAATAACACTTTTGTATATTGTCTTTAAATTTCGCAAAAAGATTCATTGTTGTTGCATTACTCAATTCACCCCCCTCTTGAGTAATTGTGCATAGGTTCTACACATTCTGCAGGTGGATCTATTCACCTAAAGAAAACACATGCAGAAGCTCAAGAACTCATTGACATGGTTGCAAATAACCAGTTCATGTACACTTCTGAGAGGAATTCCGTGAATAATGGGACGCCTCAGAGGAAGGGAGTTCTTGAAATTGATGCTCTGAATGCCATATTGGCTCAGAACAAAGTGTTGACTCAGCAAGTCAACATGATTTCTCAAAGTCTGAATGGATGGCAAAATGCATCCAACAGTACTAAAGAGGCAGCTTCTGAAGAAGCTTATGATCCTGAGAACCCTGCAATGGCAGAGGTTAATTACATGGGTGAACCTTATGGAAACACCTATAATTCATCATGGAGAAATCATCCCAATTTCTCATGGAAGGATCAACAAAAGCCTCAACAAGGCTTTAACAATGGTGGACGCAATAGGCTGAGCAATAGCAAGCCTTTTCCATCATCTTCTCAGCAATAGACAGAGAATTCTGAACAAAGCACTTCCAATTTAGCCAATCTAGTCTCTGATCTATCAAAAGCCACTTTCAGTTTCACGAGTGAAACAAGATCCTCCATCAGAAATCTGGAGGCACAAGTAGGCCAGCTGAGTAAGAAAGTCATTGAAACTCCTCCCAGTTTTCTCCCAAGCAATACAGAAGAGGATCCAAAAGGAGAGTGCAAGGCCATTGATGTAATCAATATGGCCGAATGCACAAGGGAGGAGGAGGACGAAAATCCTAGTGAGGAAGACCTCCTGGGACGTCTCTCAAGCAAGAGGGAGTTTCCTATTAAGGATCCAAAGGAATCTGAGACTCATATAGAGACCATAGAGATTCCATTAAATCTCCTTTTGCCATTCATGAGCTTTGAAGACTATTCTTCCTCTGAAGAGGATGAAGATGTGACTGGAGAGCAAGTTGCTCAATATTTAGGAGCTATCATGAAGTTGAATGCCAAGTTGTTTGGTAATGAGACTTGGGAAAGTGAACCTCCCTTGCTCATTAATGAACTAGATACCTAGATTCAGCAAATTTTACCTCAAAAGAGACAAGATCCTGGCAAATTCTTAATACCCTGTACCATAGGCACCATGACCTTTGAAAGAGCTCTATGTGATCTGGGGTCAGGAATAAATCTTATGCCACTCTCTGTAATGGAAAAGCTGGGGATCATTGAGGTACAACTTGCCTTGTTCTCATTACAATTGGCAGACAAGTCATTGAGACAAGCTTATGGAATAGTAGACGACGTGTTAGTAAAGGTTGAAGGCCTTTACATCCCTGCTGATTTCATAATCTTAGACACTAGGAAGGAAGAGGATGAATGCATCATCCTTGGAAGACCTTTCCTAGCTACAGCAGGAGCTGTGATAGACGTCAACAGAGGTGAATTAGTCTTTCAATTGAATGGGGACTACCTTGTGTTTAAGGCACATGGCCATCCCTCTGTGACAAAAGAGAGTAAGCATAAAGAGCTTCTCTCAGTTCAGAGTCAAGAAGAGCCCCTACAGTCAAACTCTAAGTTTGGTGTTGGGAGGCCACAACCAAACTCTAAGTTTGGTGTTAAGACCCCATATCCAAACTCTAAGTTTGGTGTTGGGACTATACAACATTGACCTGATCACCTTTGTGGCTCCGTGGGAGCCCACTGTCAAGCTAGTGACATTAAAGAAGCGTTTATTGGGAGGCAACCCAATTTTTATTTATCTAATTTTTATTTTATTTTATTGTTATTTTGTGTTTTATTAGGTTCATGATCATGTGGAGTCACAAAAAAAATATAAAAATTAAAAACAGAATCAAAAACAGCAGAAGAAAAATCACACCCTGGAGGAAGGATAGACTGGCGTTCAACGCCAGTAAGGAGCATCTGGCTAGCGTTCAACGCCAGAACAGAGCATGAATCTGGCGCTGAACACCAGAAACAAGCAACATTCTGGCGTTTGAACGCCAGGAATGTGCCTTGAGAAAAGCTGGCGCTGAACGCCAGTAACAAGCATGGAACTGGCATTCAACGCCAGAAACATGCTACACATGGGCGTTGAACACCCAGAACATGCTTCACATGGGCGTTGAACGCCCAGTACGTGCATCACCTCGGCGTTAAAACACCAGAATGGTATGCAAAGGCATTTTACATGCCTATTTGGTGTAGGGATGGAATTTCTTGACACCTCAGGATCTGTGGACCCCACAGGATCACCTCAGGATCTGTGGACCCCACAGGATCCCCACCTAACATATTCCCACCTTACCTCCTAATCCTATAACACTCTTCCCATATCACACTTCCCAACAACTTCAATCTCTGAATCTCTCCTCCCAATAAACACTCTTTCCCAAAACCCTTCACCAATCACTTCAATCTCCCTTCCCCATCACCTCTTCACCACTCACATCCATCCACTCTTCCCTATAAACCCCACCTACCTTCAAAATTCAAAAACACTTTCCCACCCTAAAATGGCCGAACCTACCCTCTCCCCTTTTCCTATATAAACCCCTCCATTCTACTTCATTTTCACACAACACAACCCCCTCTTCCATACCTTGGCCGAAACCCACACTTCCCCTTCCCCTCAATATTTTCTTCTTCTTCTTCTTCTCTTCTTTCTTCTCTTGCTCGAGGGCGAGCAATATTCTAAGTTTGGTGTGGTAAAAGCATAAGCTTTTTGTTTTTCCATTACCATCAAATGGCACCTAAGGCTGGAGAATCCTCTAGAAAAGGAAAAGGGAAGACAAAAACTTCCACCTCCGAGTCATGGGAGATGGAAAGATTCATTTCCAAAAGCCATCAAGACCATTTCTATGATGTTGTGGCAAAGAAGAAGGTGATCCCTGAGGTCCCTTTCAAGCTCAAGAAAAATGAGTATCCAGAGATCCGACATGAGATCCGAAGAAGAGGTTGGGAAGTCCTAACCAACCCCATGCAACAAGTCGGAATCTTAATGGTTCAAGAGTTCTATGCCAATGCATGGATCACTAGGAACCATGATCAAAGTATGAACCCGAGTCCAAAGAATTATCTCACAATGGTTCGGGGGAAATACTTAGATTTTAGTCCGAAAAATGTAAGGTTGGCGTTCCACTTGCCCATGATGCAAGAAGATGTACGCCCCTACACTAGAAGGGTCAACTTTAATCAAAGGTTGGACCAAGTCCTTATGGACATATGTGTGGAAGGAGCTCAATGGAAAAGAGACTCCAAAGGCAAGCTAGTTCAACTAAGAAGACTGGACCTCAAGCCTGTGGCTAGAGGATGGTTGGAGTTCATTCAACGCTCCATCATTCCCACTAGCAACCGATCTGAAGTTACTATGGATCGGGCCATCATGATTCATAGCATCATGGTTGGAGAGGAAGTAGAAGTTCATGAAGTCATCTCCAATGAAATCTACAAAATAGCCGAAAAGCCCTCCACCATGGCAGGGCTAGCTTTTCCTCACCTTATTTGCCATCTATGTTACTCAGCTGGAGTTATCATAGAAGGAGACATCCCCATTGAAGAGGATAAGCCCATCACCAAGAAGAGGATGGAGCAAGCAAGAGATGCATGAGGAAGCTCATCATCAAGAAATCCCTGAGATGCCTCAAGGGATGCACTTTCCTCCCAACAACTCTTGGGAACAACTTAACACTTCCTTAGAAGATTTGAGCCACAATGTGGAACAATTAAGGGTAGAACATCATGAGCACTCCATCATTCTCCATGAAATAAGAGAAGATCAAAGAGCAATGAGGGAGGAGCAACAAAGGCAAGGAAGGGACATAGAAGAGCTTAAGGACATTGTTGGTCCTTCAAGAAGAAGACGCTACTAAGGTGGATTCATTCCTTGTTCTTATTTCTTTCTGCTTTTCATTTTTTTATGTTGTATGTTTATCTATGTTTTGTGTCTCTACTTCATGATCATTAGTATTCAGTAACTATGTCTTGAAGTTATGAATAATTCCATTAATCCTTCACCTCTCTTAAATGAAAAATGTTTTAATTCAAAAGAACAAGAAGTACATGAATTTCGAATTTATCCTTGAATTTAATTTAATTATATTGATGTGGTGACAATACTTTTTGTTTTTTGAATGAATGCTTGAACAGTGCATATTTTTTATCTTGTTGTTTATGAATGTTAAAACTGTTGGTTCTTGAAAGAATGATGAACAAAGAGAAATGTTATTGATGATCTGAAAAATCATGAAATTGATTCTTGAAGCAAGAAAAAGTAGTGAAAAAAAGAAGAAGCTTACGAAAAAAAATATATATATAGAAAGAAAAAGAAAAAGCAAGCAGAAAAAGCCAATAGCCCTTAAAACCAAAAGGCAAGGGTAAAAAGGATCCAAGGCTTTGAGCATCAATGGATAGGAGGGCCCAAGGAATTAAAATCCAGGCCTAAGCGGCTAAATCAAGCTGTCCCTAACCATGTGCTTGTGGCATGCAGGTCCAAGTAAAAAGCTTGAGACTGAGTGGTTAAAGTCGTAATCCAAAGCAAAAAGAGTGTGCTTAAGAGCTCTGGACACCACTAACTGGGGACTCTAGCAAAGCTGAGTCACAATCTGAAAAGGTTCACCCAGTCATGTGTCTGTGGCATTTATGTATCCGGTGGTAATACTGGAAAACAAAGTGCTTAGGGCCACGGCCAAGACTCATAAGTAGCTGTGTTCAAGAATCAACATACTTAACTAGGAAAGTCAATAACACTATCCGAAATTCTAAGCTCCTAGAGAAGCCAATCATTCTAAACTTCAAAGGAAAAAGTGAGATGCCAAAACTGTTCAGAAGCAAAAAGCTACAAGTCCCGCTCATCTAATTAGAACTAATATTCATTGATATTCTGAATTTATAGTATATTCTCTTCTTTTTATCCTATTTGATTTTCAGTTGCTTGGAGACAAGCAACAATTTAAGTTTGGTGTTGTGATGAGCGGATAATTTATACGCTTTTTGGCATTGTTTTTAGGTAGTTTTTAGTAAGTTCAAAGCTACTTTTAGGGATATTTTCATTAGTTTTTGTGTTAAATTCACATTTCTGGACTTTACTGAGTTTGTGTGTTTTTGTGTAATTTCAGGTAATTTCTGGCTGAAATTGAGGGACTTGAGCAAACTTCTGATAAGGAGGCTGACAAAGGACTGCTGATGCTGTTGGAATCTGACCTCCTTGCACTCAAAATGGATTTTCTGGAGCTACAGAACTCCAAATGGCGCGCTCTCAACGGCGTTGGAAATTAGACATCCAGAGCTTTCCAGAAATATATAATAATCCATACTTTATTTGGGAATTGACGACGTAAAGTAGCGCTCAACGCCAAGTACATGCTGCTGTCTGGAGTCAAACGCCAGAAACACGTCACAA
Source organism: Arachis hypogaea (assembly GCF_003086295.3). Classification (NCBI taxonomy): domain Eukaryota; kingdom Viridiplantae; phylum Streptophyta; class Magnoliopsida; order Fabales; family Fabaceae; genus Arachis; species Arachis hypogaea. The sequence goes on from NC_092041.1 coordinate 38,619,257, forward strand.
CCCGGAGTTGAACGCCAGAAACACGCTATAACTCGGCGTTCAACTCCAATAAAAGTCTCAGCTCGTGGATAGATCAAGCTCAGCCCAAACATACACCAAGTGGGCCTCGAAAGAGGATTTATGCATCAATTACTTACTCATGTAAACCCTAGTAGCTAGTCTAGTATAAATAGGATAATTTACTATTGTATTAGACATCTTTGGATCACTTTAGATCTGAGGAACATCTTGGGATGATTAGTTCTTAGATCATGGGGGCTGGCCATTCGGCCATGCCTGGACCTTTCACTTATGTATTTTCAACGGTCGAGTTTCTACACACCATAGATTAAGGGTGTGGAGCTCTGCTGTACCTCAAGTTTCAATACAATTACTATTATTTTCTATTCAATTCTCTTTTATTCTTATTCCAAGATATACGTTGCACTTCAACTTGATGAATGTGATGATCCGTGACATTCATCATCATTCTCACCTATGAACGCGCGTGACTGACAACCACTTCCGTTCTACTTTAGGCCGGGCGCATATCTCTTAGATTCCCCAACAGAATCTTCGTGGTATAAGCTAGATAGATGGCGGCATTCATGGGGATCCGGAAAGTCTAACCTTGTCTGTGGTATTCCAAGTAGGATTCTGGGAATCCGGAAAGTCTAACCTTGTCTGTGGTATTCCGAGTAGGATTCCGGTATTGAATGACTGTGACGACTTTCAAACTCCTGAAGGCTGGGCGTTAGTGGCAGACGCAAAAGAATCAAGGGATTCTATTCCAACCTGATTGAGAACCGACAAATGATTAGCCGTGTTATGATAGAGTATTTGGACCATTTTCACTGAGAGGATGGGATGTAGCCATCGACAAGGGTGATGCCTCCAGACGATTAGCCATGCAGTGACAGCGCATAGGACCATTTTCCCGAGAGGATGAAAAGTAGCCATTGACGACGGTGATGCCCTACATACAGCTTGCCATGGAAAGGAGTAAGAAGGATTGGATGAATGTAATAAGAAAGTAGAAATACAAGAGGAGCATAGCATCTCCATACGCCTACCTGAAATTCCCACTATTGATTTACATAAGTATTTCTATCCTATTTTATTTTCTGTTTATTATTAATTTTTGAACTTATTATAAACCATTTAATCTGCCTAACTGAGATTTACAAGGTGACCATAGCTTGCTTCATATCAACAATCTCTGTGGGATCGACCCTTACTCACATAAGGTATTACTTGGATGACCCAGTACACTTGCTGGTTAAGTTGAACGGAGTTGTGTCCACACATAGCCAATAGCCATTAAATAAATCTCATGCAAATACAAAGAGGGTCACAATTTCGTCCACCAACTGCACTGCATTCTTCAGTGAGAAACACTTTTTCAGTTTCTCTCCAATCCTTCTTATGACTTAAGATCTCTTTCATGAACTTAGCATAAGAAGGTATTTGCTCAAGTGCCTCTGCAAACGGAATCTTTATTTCAAGAGTCCTTAGATAGTCTGCAAAGCGGGCAAATTGCTTATCCTGTTCCGCTTGGCAGAGTTTCTGAGGATAAGGCATCTTGGCTTTATATTCTTCAACCTTAGTTGCTGCAGGTTTATTCCTTATAGAGGTGGTTGGAGAAGCCTTTTTAGAGGGGTTACTACCAGCACTCTCAGGTGTCTGATTCCCCATTGGCGTTTGAACACCAGGATTGGGTGAAGAATGGGCGTTTAACGTCAACTTTTCCCCCTTTTCTGGCGTTTGAACGCCAGAACTGGGCAGGGAATGGGCGTTTAACGCCAGCTTTCCCCCCTTTTTGGCGTTTGAACGCCAAGAGTATTCCTCTCTGGGCTCTTACTGTCCTCAGAGGGATTTTGGACAGTGGTTTGGTTATCCTCTGTCAATTGTTCCTTTATTGGCTTTTTGCTACTTTGAGCAGTGTTATTCAATGTCTTCCCACTCCTCAGTTGAACTGCTTGGCATTCTTCTGTTATCTGTTTAGATAACTGCTGTTTTGCCTGATTCAACTGTGATTCTATGTTCTTGTTAGCAATTTTAGTTTCTTGGAGCATCTCTTTAAATTCTGCTAACTGTTTTGTCATCAGGTGTAATTGCTGATTAAGCTCAACCATCTATTCTTGAGGATTAGGATCAGTGGCTACTACCATAACTTCTTCTTTTGTAGAGAACTCATTGCTAGAGTACAAATGTTGATTTCTAGCAACAGTATCTATAAGCTCTTGAGCCTCTTCAATCGTCTTCCTCATATGTATAGATCCACCAGCTGAGTGGTCTAGAGATATCTGAGCTTTTTCTGTAAGCCCATAGTAGAAGATGTCTAACTGTACCCACTCTGAAAATATTTCAGAGGGGCATTTTCTTAGCATACCTCTGTACCTCTCCTAGGCATTATAAAGGGATTCATTATCCTCTTGTTTAAAGCCTTGGATGTCCAGCCTTAGCTGTGTCATCCTTTTTGGAGGGTAAAATTGATTCAGGAATTTGTCTGATAACTGTTTCCATGTCTTTATGCTTGCTGTAGGTTGGTTATTCAACCACCTTTTAGCTTGATCTTTTATAGCAAATGGAAACAGTAATAGTCGGTAGACATCCTGATCCACCTCTTTATCACGTACTGTGTCAGCAATTTGTAAGAATTGTGCCAGAAACTCAGTAGGTTCCTCCTGTGGAAGACCGAAATACTGGCAATTTTGCTGCACCATGATAATGAGTTGAGGATTTAGCTCAAAGCTGCTTGCTTTAATGGGAGGTATACAGATGCTACTCCCATATGCAACTGTAATGGGGTTAGCATATGACCCAGAGTCCTTCTGGACTGCTCAATTCCACTTAGGTCCATGATGGAGAAAGGGAATATGATATGGATTCACAAGTAAAGTAATATTTTTTTTTTGATTAAAGGTGACCGAAAAATTTAAAATAAAATAAAATAAAATTTCGAAAACTAAAAAAATAAGATCAAAACAAATTGAAAACTAAATCAATTAGTTAATAAAAAAAGATTTTGGAATTAGCAATTGAAAAGATATAATTGAAAATTATCTTGAAAAAGATTTAATTTTTTTGAAATGAGGAAAGAGAAAAACAACAAAATGACACCAAACTTAGAATTTTTAGAAAATCAGACACAAATTTTCAAAAACTTAAAGGAAAACACAAAGAAGACACCAAACTTAGAATTTTTAAGGATCAAGAAAGGACTAAGGACATGCAAATTCGAAAAATAAAAGAAAACAAAAGCATGCAATTGACACCAAACTTAAAATATGAAACTAAACTCAAATAAAAGACTCTAAACCAACAAAAATAAAACAGTCATAATCTAAGCAACAAGATAAACCATCAGTTGTCCAAACTCAACAATCCTCGGCAACGGTGCCAAAAACTTGGTGCACAAAATTGCAATCACACTTTTGCAATCCCGCACAACTAACCAGCAAGTGCACTGGGTCGTCCAAGTAATACCTTACGTGAGTAAGGGTCGATCCCACGGAGATTGTCGGCTTGAAGCAAGCTATGGTTATCTTGTAACTCTTAGTCAGGATATCAATAATTCTCAAGTTTAATTGTGAAAAGTAGAAGAACATGAAATAAATACTTGTTTTGCAGTAATGGAGAACAGGTTGAGGTTTTGGAGATGCTCTATCTTAGGGTCCTATTAATAGTGAACTAGTAACCTAGGGTATACAGAAATGAGTAAATGACGTAAAAATCCACTTCCGGGGTCCACTTGGTGTGTGCTTGGGCTGAGCATTGAAGCTTTCATGTGTAGAGACTTTTTCTGGAGTTAAACGCCAGCTTTTATGCCAGTTTGGGCGTTTAACTCCAATTTTTGTGCCAGTTCCGGCGTTAAACGCCGGGAATTCTAAAGCTGATTTGCAATGCCAGTTTGGGCCATCAAATCTCAGACAAAGTATGGACTATTATACATTGCTGGAAATCCCAGGATGTCTACTTTCCAACGCAATTGAGAGCGCGCCAATTGGGCTTCTGTAGCTCAAGAAAATCCACTTCGAGTGCAGGGAGGTCAGAATCCAACAGCATCTGCAGTCCTTTTCAGCCTCTAAATCAGATTTTTGCTCAGGTCCCTCAATTTCAGCCAGAAAATACCTGAAATCACAGAAAAACACACAAACTCATAGTAAAGCCCAGAAAAGTGAATTTTAACTAAAAACTAATGAAAATGTAATAAAAACTAACTAAAATATACTAAAACATACTAAAAACAATGCCAAAAAGCGTATAAATTATCCGCTCATCATTTATGCTTGACCCAAGGTCACACAGGGCCTTCTCAAAGGTCATGGTGCCTATGGTACAAAGTATTAAAAACTTCCCAGGATCCTGTCTCTTTTGAGGTAATCTCTGCCTAGTCAAGTCATCCAGTGCTTTGGTGAGCAAAGGAGGTTCGTTCTCCCAAGTCTCATTACCAAATAACTTGTCATTTAGCTTCATGATTGCTCCAAGGTACTTAGCAACTTGCTCTTCAGTAACATCTTCATCCTCTTTAGAGGAAGAATACTCATCAGAGCTCATGAATGGCAGAAGTAAATCTAATGGAATCTCTATGGTCTCATTATGAGCCTCAGATTCCATGGTTCCTCATTAGGGAACTCATTGGAGTCCAGTGGACGTCCATTGAGGTCTTCCTCAATGGCGATCACTGCCTCTTCCTCCTCTCCAAGTTCGGCCATGTGGGTCATGTTAATGGCCTTGCATTCTCCTTTTGGATTCTCTTCTGTATTGCTTGGAAGAGTACTAGGAGGGAGTTCAGTAAATTTCTTACTCAGCTGACCCACGTGTGCCTCCAAGTTTCTAATGGAGGACCTTGTTTCAGTCATGAAACTTTGAGTGGTTTTGATTAGATAAGAGGCCATGGTTGCTAAGTCAGAGTGGCTCTGCTTAGAATTCTCTGTCTGTTGCTGAGAAGATGATGGAAAAGGCTTGCCATTGCTAAACCTATTTCTTCTATCATTATTATTGTTGAAACCTTGTTAAGGTCTCTGTTGATCCTTCCATGAGAGATTCGGATGATTTCTCCATGAAGGATTATAGGTGTTTCCATAGGGTTCTCCCATGTAATTCACCTCTTCCATTGATGGGTTCTCAGGATCATAAGCTTTTTCTTCAGATGAAGCGTCTTTAGTACTGCCTGGTGCAGCTTGCATTCCAGACAGACTTTGAGAAATCATATTGACTTGCTGAGTCAATATTTTGTTCTGAGCCAATATGGCATTTAGAGTATCAATCTCAAGAACTCCTTTCTTCTAATTCGTCCCATTGTTCACAGGATTCCTTTCAGAAGTGTACATGAATTGGTTATTTGCAACCATTTCAATGAGTTCTTGAGCTTCTGCAGGCATCTTCTTCAGATGAAGAGATCCTCCAGCAGAGCTGTCCAATGACATCTTGGACAGTTCAGATAGACTATCATAGAAGATACCTATGATGCTCCATTCAGAAAGCATGTCAGAAGGACACTTTCTGATCAATTGTTTGTATCTCTCCCAAGCTTCATAGAGGGATTCACCTTCCTTCTGTCTGAAGGTTTGGACCTCCACTCTAAGCTTACTCAATTTTTCAGGTGGAAAGAACTTTGCCAAGAAGGCATTGACTAGCTTTTCCCAAGAGTTCAGGCTTTCTTTAGGTTGTGAGTCCAACCATATCCTAGCTCTGTCTCTTATAGCAAAAGGGAATAGCATAAGTCTGTAGACCTCAGGGTCAACCCCATTAGTCTTGACAATGTCACAGATTTGCAAGAATTCAGCTAAAAACTGATGAGGATCTTCCAATGGAAGTCCATGGAACTTACAATTCTGTTGCATTAGAGAAACTAATTGAGGCTTAAGCTCAAAGTTGTTTGCTCCAATGGCAGGGATAGAGATGCTTCTCCCATAGAAGTCGGGAGTAGGTGTAGTAAAGTCACCCAGCACCTTCCTTGCATTGTTGGCATTGTTGTTGTTTTCGGCTGCCATGTCTTCTTCTTGTTTGAAGATTTCTGTTAGGTCCTCTACAGAGAGTTGTGCTTTAGCTTTTCTTAGCTTTCACTTCAAGGTCCTTTCAGGTTCAGGGTCAGCCTCAACAAGAATGCTTTTGTCTTTGCTCCTGCTCATATGAAAGAGAAGAGAACAAGAAAATATGGAATCCTCTATGTCACAGGATAGAGATTCCTTGAGATGTCAGAGGAAAAGAAGAATAGAAGGAGGAGGTAGAAGAATTCGAACTTATCAAGAGGGATAGAGTTCAAATTGTGCATTGAGGATGAGTGTTAGTCCATAAATAGAAGGATGTGAGAAGATGGGAACAATTTTTGAAATTAGAGTAAAAGATTTTAAAATAATTAAAAGAATTTTTGAAAATTTGATTGATGATTTTCGAAAACTAAAGTTGGAAAAGAAATAAAGTGATTTTTGAAAAAGATTTTGAAATTAGAAATCAAAAAGATATGATTGAAGACTATTTTGAAAAAGATGTGATTGAAAAGATATGATTGAAAAGTTATGGTTTTAAAGAGATATGATTGAAAAGACATGATTGAAAAATAATTTAAAAAGATTTGATTTTTAAAATTGATGACTTGGCTAACAAGAAATTTAAAAGATATGATTCAGACATTAAACCTTTTTCAACAGAAAAGGCAACATACTTGAAATGTCGAATCAAATCATTAATTGTTAGCAAGTATTTTTGAAAAATGGAAAGAAATTGATTTTGAAAATATATTATTGAAAAGATATGATTTGAAAAAGATTTGAATTTGAAAAATTATGAAACTTGAAAAAAAAATTTGAATTAAAACAAAATATTCCCTCTTGTGCCATCCTGGCGTTAAACGCCAGTTTTCCTTCCTCACTGGGCGTATTGAACACCCAGCTTTTTCTGTGTAATTCCTCTGCTGTATGTTCTGAATCTTTAATTCTCTGTATTATTGACTTGAAAAGACACAAAGAAAAAAGTTTTTGAATTTTTAATGATGAGGAATTGATGAGCGGATAATTTATACGCTTTTTGGCATTGTTTTTATATAGTTTTTAGTAAGTTTGAGCTACTTTTAGGGATGTTTTCATTAGTTTTTATGTTAAATTCACATTTCTGGACTTTACTATGAGTTTGTGTATTTTTCTGTGATTTCAGGTAAATTCTGGCTGAAAT